>NC_087074.1:1484754-1727804 GCF_026151205.1 Bolinopsis microptera
TATTTAATTATTCATTACATTTATCACACTGTACGTCATAACATCAACTGTATTTAGTTAACTATAAGTATTATAACGTTACCACACATTTAATACTGCAGTAGTTAATTATTAATATTATTTAAATTTAATTATGATTACATTATTCCCTGACATCCGTCACCCTTCATATCCACTCCTGCTAATCTCAGCTAGCATCAAGTCTACAACAAATCAATCAATGAAACTAAACATTAAAAAAGGAGTCTAACGAAAAAAACTCCACTAAACGCGGAGACAATCATAAATGTCGCAAAGAAATCTCCAAAAAACACATGTCAATCAATCATGGATTAATCCCAAAGTTAAGAAGAGATCTGTGGCGGCGGGTGTATCGCGAGACCTTTCTCCACAAGCGAGTTGGAGATGTACACATCAGTATCGTCGTGACCAGTGTCTATGATACTGAAATTTTGTAAATATTCAGATAATCAGCCTGATACGAAATAGGCTTTATTTTATTTTAAACAATTTATTAATCATGATCGGAATTGTATGGAAACAAGTAAACTGATATGATTTTAGTTTGTTGAAGTGACTGGTAAATGGTAAGTTAACTCACTGCATCCAGAGGATTTGAGAAGCAGGATCTTGGGCCATTAGTTTAACCCACAACATTCTCTCAGAAACAGCGGCAGAGAAGAACTTCTTAGCTTCCTCACTCCAGACCGTAGAGCCGTCAACCGGCATTACTCCTGACAGAGCGGGAGGTTACTGTAACCGGCGTGAAATTCAATTCAAAATAAAATAACACCTTGGCTTAGTATCGTGACGGGCTCGCCCTCCGCTAAGGCGTCGGGCATTATCGCCTGTAACACTCAATAGCCAAGGTATTGTTGACTTTTAATTTTGTATTTTTGGTATAATTTCAACTAACAGTAACATCTAAACAGCGATAAATTCACACAGCCAGATTCTAAAATATTATTGATTATATTCAATAATATAATATAAGCATGTTTTACTGCCTCCAGGTTCACTGACTCCAGGTTTATTTAAATGACCAGTGGGTGCTCTGTTCTCTGTGTGCCAGTCACTTTGCTCTGTGTGCCAGTCACTTTGGCAACACGCCGCAGACTAATAATTATCTAAATTTAAGCGACATTTACAATTTAACACGATAACCCTTTACAATTTAACACGATAACCCTTTACAATTTAACACGATAACCCTTTACAATTTAACACGATAACCCTTTACAATTTAACACGATAACCCTTTACAATTTAACACGATAACCTTCACATAACTCACGACTGAGATGCTTACGTCACGAAATGCAATTTAAGTTTAATATGGCAAAAAATGGTGCATCGACATCGTCGATAAGATTCAAAAATTGTTTAGAAATACAATCAAATAATACTATATCTGGTGCTTTTAGGTTTGGATTATATCTCTTCTGTGATACAAATCACTTGAAACTTAGCGTATTCTAGACTTAGGCATGAATCCATTGTAGTGACCAAATAAAGTCAAAATATGCAACATCTCAAAACAACGTCAAACTCACCACAGAGAGCAGCCCGACAGGCCTGTATAGGCAGGGCAGCGAACTGTTTAGTGAGAGGTCGCACGCTGGACAGGGGGATCTTCTGAACGTCTCCGTAATCTACCATCGAGCATTGCAGTACCTGAAATAGAGGTCACGTGATGAGAACAGGAAAACACACGTGATATTGTTTAGTGTAGCACGCGGGAAAGAATCTTGGGTAAACTCGTTTGAAGTTTCAATGAAAGTCTCTGCAACAACATTTTTGGTTTGATTACAGTGGCGTAACGTTGCCTTTTGACCCACCCCCCCCCCCTCCGCCGAAATAGAGCTCCCTCCCCTCTTAAAGTAGAAACGTAAAATTGGACAAATTAGGTGATTTTAGAGGATACGCCGATAAAACCTCTACTAAAGTGTGTTTCTAGAGCAAAACGCGCAGTTTTGCTAGTACCTTAGTGAAGTTTTTCAAAATTGTCCCACATTCAAACGACGATTTGCCCCCCGCACAGGCGGCTGCGGGGGGCCCTTCGTTACGCCACTGTTTGATTAATTTGCTGGTCAGGTTTTTATATTCATTAGCCCCAAAAAACATTTTGTTCACAAATATAGTTGAATCGTGAATGCCATAAAAATATATTTCTTTATCAGGTTCGGTTTCTTCATTACGGGTTCATAAATTTCATATTCCAGTAAAATTCTCAAGCCCTTGATTTTATGGCAGTTGTAACCATGCCAAGCTTTTTGTTTACTGCATTTATTATATATTAAACTGAATATGGCGTTTCTCAATGTTCGACAAAACTTAGCCACATATCATGACACATAGCAGATTACAACTTAGTCTGTATACGTCAAGTTAGCTTTCTCTTATAATATTGTAGGTTTATTGCCAGCTGACGCACATTTCTATTAGAGCTGATTCTCTTCGCTGAAGTTAATTTCGAAGAGATGTCAAATTTATATAGCTAGATTAGCCGCACGCGAAATAGTTCTTGTTTTAAAACAACTTATTTGGAGTCGAATGAGATGAGTTCTGGAGGTCAATTTAACAGAGTCTTAATGAAAAAACAAATGGTTATAGGTGAAGCCGTGAAGGATACAGACTGATGAGGATTGGAGAAGGAGACACCAAAGTACTTTAACTTTAAAGTGCCACCATATTTAGTGCAACCAAGTGCTCCTTAGCATTGACAATTTCACCACCCAGACATCTACGATTCTGCCACTCAGACATCTTACAACCTTCCACCGCGACAAACAACATAACTCCAAGTAGTTAACCTATGCTATGAACAATATGAAGTTTATCATTATCTGCGGATTAGATCTTTACATATCCACTGTAGTAAGTAAACAGCGCGCGGCTCAAAAGACATGCACGAGGAGAGTACAGAGACACGGAGACTGAAACTTAACTTATAAACTTAAAACCGGGCAAAACTCAAACAGAAATTCTGTGACAGGCTCTTTGCCATCACTAAGTAATGGCCAGATAAGTGGGATATGAGTTAATTGTTGTAACTGAAAAGCTGCGTCATGCATAATTACCTTAATTGGGAAGCTGCGTCAAGGACGAGAGCTTCAACTAATGAACTCTACGGCCTCCCTTTAAAGGAGCCACTCGGATTCCTGCAGAATGACCTGCCGCTAATCAGAACAAAGTAGCTTTCATATCCTTAGATACTTGTATTACAGTTGTGGATACTGTGTGTATCGTGGTGAGTGGTGAGTGGTGAGTGGGTGAGTGGTGAGCGGGTGAGTGGTGCCACGTGCTTCGTGGTAGTGCTTGATAGTAATACTTTTACAGTATGTTATAATAAGTCGGGATTGTGTAGTCTGTACTGTAGTAATTTTACTTTTATTTAATTACAGTTATAGTATAAATAGCACAATCGTTGAAGTATAATTTTAATGTTAAGCTGTATTTTCAATTTTCTATAGTGCGTAGCTAGCTAAGTTGTATGCATTAACGAAGAGTAGCGATCAATATTAGAAAAGTGACTACTAAACTGCACAATTTTGGGGCAGACGATTTTATGTCACACGAAGAGGTGGTATTTCTCAGTGCAAGTGTGTCGGAGTTCTTAAATTAAAGATTAATTATCTTATATCTTAATGAAAGGAGAGAGAGCTGTCAGTATTGAACGGGAGCGGAATGGAGAAACTTGTTACGTCGTTCAGAAGATCTGTAGTGTGCATTTTGTGTATGATGCAGTGAAGCAGGCAACTCCAACGACTAGGAGGAGACCTCTTCATGTAGCATGTATGTAGGTAGCTGCCAACTCTAACCATTTTTTGTTTAAGCAGTTCTTGGTTTGGTGTTTCAGTCGAACCTCTATATACCGTGCGCTTTTCGTTTCCCTCGAGAGGCCCGGTATATAGAGGTTTTACTGTAAATAGTGAGTAAGGGACTACAGTACGTTTGCCGGTACTGAACACACTGTGACCTGTGACTTTTGTCATCATGACTTTTGACACGAGTACTGGCGTCTGGCACGACCTCAAACACACTGCACTGTGACCAAATTCATAGTGGGACTAGAAGTTTAAGTGCAAATGACCCACCTATAATCACCTGTAACTAAACCATTATCTAATTATTGATTATGTGATAAGCAGCTATTATGTCAGGAAGTGTTTAAATACCAGAGTTTATTTACAAAGTACTTGAACCACGTGTAATCGACACTAAAGATACCGTGTAATGATCTTAACTCTGAGAAGCCATGACTTTCATTTCCTGTTGGCGACTTTAAACAGATATAATGTAGCGTCACAGCAATTACAGACCCCATTATTAAGACCCAGCCTACCAACCTGGTCCAATAGTCCCTCTCCGGAGAGGACATTAGCCTTGACTCCGAGTTTACTGACCAAGCATTAATAAAACTTTTATACTAAAGAGTTTGCTTTTCTTATATCTTTAACTTTCATCTTTATCTGATAAAGTTTATCAATCATTTATCTGTTAGCCACTTAAAGTGTCTAAACTTGTGCTTAGGTTTGAGGTTTGTGTCTTTAACCGATTATAATTGGTAAGAAGACGTCGAAAATCTCCCCTTATGACGGCCGTAATCATTTAAAAGACCGTTTTATGTTGACAAAAGACGGCGGAGGAGTAAGTGAAGGGCTGAGTGCTGACTTTAAATACCTTTATTATCTCATCTTCCGGTACCTACAGGGTTTAGGATGAGCTCGTAACGAGCAATTCCATTTAACTACGAGAGTGACACGTTTGTTGGTTGAGGAGGCTTGGTGGCATGACTCGGGGCAACAATTACGATTATGAGGAGGAGCCGAAGCGAAACGAATTAGAGTTCAGACTTTATATGGTGAGTTTTATTCCCTAAGTACTGTACCTGTTTCATTCTATTTAGCATATAAAGCTGCTTCAGCTTTAAAGTTTTTATTTCCCTATGAAAGTTAAAGTTTGTCTTTCTTTAATATATATCGGCAAACCAATTTATCAGTTTTATTAACATTTTGAGCTATCATCAGCATTGTTAGGAATCTGATTGCTGATTACATATTAATAAACTCTTCTACATTCTACAGTTACAATCTGATTGCTGATTACATATTAATAAACTCCTCTACATTCTACAGTTAGAGAGGAAGCTGGATGTTTATCTGAGATCGGTGGAGAGATACCGGCTAATAGTGGCGGAGATAAAGGACGTCAACTCTAAATACTCCATGGGAATGTAGCTCTGGAATGTGGTGTAACGAGGTTCTGGAATGAAGATACAAGATAAGAAGGACATTGAACAATAAAGGGTCGGAACCAAGTTTGCAGTTAGAGTTGGCGATACGTTCGATGGAAGGACAAAAGGCAAAGGAGCGATGTTGGTCGGAATTTATGTGTCGAATGAACACTGGTTTATGTGATGTTACAATTAAATCAACCCCGATTATTATTTTCCCCTAACAGATAAGGTATAGAGTAATCCAATTTGATCTGTGATCATATATCGTACAGAACTTGTCCAATTATCATCAATTAATAAAAATAACGGTGGAGTTTCATTTTCTGCGCATTCTTTCACTCTGTTTACTGTAATGACTTGCAGTTATGATTAATTAAATATAATTATATCAAACTAAAATTTAGCTAACTTAATCAACTATCTTGAGTTCATTGCTGCTAGCAATTGCAACTTATACTTGGCTTCGAAATTGCCTAAGCTATAAATCTTTAGTTATTCCCTTAAATATAGGGCATAAATATAAATTTATACCGACTTCAGGCATGGGCAGTTCCAAAGTATTGTTCTAATTTAGTTCTAAACTCCGATTAGAAGTGGAGTAAACAATAAACAAACATATCACAGCCATGCAGGAAGTAATGGCTCAACATATCGATATATAATGACAGTGATCGCTAGCTGTAACTTTCCCATATCATCATTATAGAAGTAGCATTTTACCAGATGTTGTTTGTTCGCGTTTCTTCTTTCAAAGTTTTCATTTCGGATTTGAGAAGAGCCGCCGTAAAGGCGGTTCTTAGTCCATGAGTTTGGAAGTCGCCCAGAAGAGAAGGAGACAGAAGATACAGAGGAGACAGAGGAGACAGAGGAGACAGAGGAGACATGAACCCGGAGGTAGTGTTCCGACTTCAGATGGTGCGTTATTTACAGCACTTCGGTTATATTTCACTTGAAGTCTGCTTTCGTACCGGATTCAGCTAACTACTCAGCTCATTATAATATATATATATATATATTATATATTATATATATGATGTTTGTTTGGAGAAATCCACTTTGAAGAGTGCTCTACCCGGGAGGGGAGCGTTTTACTCGTTGTTTTTCTTATATATATACATAGTGTTTACAACTACTATATATTTACTATATTTGTCCAACGATTTGTGAGTTTTACTGACTCTTCTTCAGCTGGAGAGACAGCTGGAAATTTACCTGAATTCCATAATCAGATACAAAAATATTCTTGGGGATATCAAAGATTCCAATAGCAAGATATCGCAGCAGCAACATCAGATTGACGTAGCGGCGAGGAAACGAAGAACCTTATTAGAAAAGTGACAGAACCCGCCAGACTCGAGAGCCTCTATGATGAGAAGTTTCACGAGACTAAAATTGAATTCGTATTTAATCACTCTTGATCTGTTATAGATAAGGGGACGCTTGTAATCGGTGATCACAATAACGTGTTTTTGGTTACAATTTCACAACTAATCACAATAATAATCACATTCCCACCGCTTATCTATTTTCTTATCTGTTGTCTGTTCGACTGTTCTTGTTGGATTTTGAAAATAATTTTAAATTTTATCAACATATTATATAAGTTGCTTATTAGTTTCAAGATCAATCTCAGAAAAGTGGTGGGGAGTCATCAGCCTCTACCCGCAACCCCCAGCCCTTCACAGCAAAATGTTAACTGTTTACAATTACCTCTATCGAGGATCGCCTAAAGTAAAATACGATGTACACTTTATTAAAGATGTTAAGAAGGAGTCGTTACCTTTCCGTCCGGGTAGACTTGTTGAACCCTGGCTCTGTACCATCCCTGATATTGGTCACAGTAGGCTACACACATATCGTTCGTCTTCCACAGCTGCTCTCTGCAATCTAACGGCTGAAAAGGAGCGGGTTTACTGGCTGAACTTCTTAAATTAAATAAACTACAATTACATACAGTAAAATTATTATTGAAGTATATAAATATCCTTTTCAATAATAATAGGTAAATTTTATAAACGCTAATGTTTAAATTTTATAAATGCTATGTTGTGGGGATCCAATGGACATGGTACAGTAAAGGATGATACAAGACCTCAGTAAATTTAGTAAATAAGTCGTCCGACCCTCCCAACTCGATGCGTCCAGCTCAATATTACTTATCAAAGCTATTTGAAGAACAAATCACATCCATTTAGAATATACTGAATACACCGTTAAATACTGAATCTACCGTTAAATACTGAATCTACACTACAGAACATAGGGAACATATCCTCTCAGAATTGCAGAGTTTCCAATAACAAACCTGAGAGTAGAACGTATTCATTTCCTCCCCCATGATCCGGAACTGCTCGTGAAACTCTCTACTCTGGAAGAACCAAGAGTAGGGGTTGTCCACGTGGGAGATAAGAGCCTCAGCTTGGCGTTGTAGTGAGAGCTTGGGTATGGAGTTCTGATCCAATACTATGTCCTGTGGATCTGTGAGGGGGTGAGAGGAGGTGAGATACTGAGAGTTAGTTTCAGTTTCTGTCAGAGATGTGAGATACTGAGAGTTAGTTTCAGTTTCTGTTAGAGATGTGAGATACTGAGAGTTAGTTTCAGTTTCTGTTAGAGATGTGAGATACTGAGAGTTAGTTTCAGTTTCTGTTAGAGATGTGAGATACTGAGAGTTAGTTTCAGTTTCTGTTAGAGATGTGAGATACTGAGAGTTAGTTTCAGTTTCTGTTAGAGATGTGAGATACTGAGAGTTAGTTTCAGTTTCTGTTAGAGATGTGAGATACTGGGAGTTAGTTTCAGTTTCTGTTAGAGATGTGAGATACTGAGAGTTAGTTTCAGTTTCTGTTAGAGATGTGAGATACTGAGAGTTAGTTTCAGTTTCTGTTAGAGATGTGAGATACTGAGAGTTAGTTTCAGTTTCTGTTGGTGTGAGATACTGGGAGTTAGTTTCAGTTTCTGTTGGTGTGAGATACTGGGAGTTAGTTTCAGTTTCTGTTAGAGATGTGAGATACTGAGAGTTAGTTTCAGTTTCTGTTAGAGATGTGAGATCCTGAGAGTTAGTTTCAGTTTCTGTTGGTGTGAGATACTGGGAGTTAGTTTCAGTTTCTGTTGGTGTGAGATACTGGGAGTTAGTTTCAGTTTCTGTTAGAGATGTGAGATACTGAGAGTTAGTTTCAGTTTCTGTTGGTGTGAGATACTGGGAGTTAGTTTCTGTTGGAGGGTTTTGGAATTGTTATATTCGATGTATTTCAGGGCTTATAACTTTATGATCAGTTATTATGTTCAGTTATTTGGTAAGTGAACCTTCTGGAGGTATACATTTAGGAGGTATACATTTAGGAGAACGCAGTATACATTTAAGAGAACGCAGGGGCTCCACATTTGTCAATGACGAGTCTAAATGCTAAATAAGTTACAATTTGACCATTATTTCTTGGACCCCTAAATATGCTGAGTAAATAATAACAAAGCTTTGTAATTACCAGTGGTCACTGGTCAGGGATGAGACCAACCTATACTGTTAATGTTCATAAATATGGATGATTTTGGCAAAATTTGAAAAGTTTCCAAATGGTTGTATATTAAAGTCACTATTGTGACGGTACATTAGAACCAGACAGAAACAAAGTGTGAAGGACCTGAACCCCTCGGTTTCAGTTCCTTGTTTAACACTGTCGTTCAGCAAGGACATAAGTCATAACACTCACTTCTTATCAGATCAAGCAAACTGAGAATAAACTTTTTTAGGACCACTATAGTTTGAAAATGATTATTGAAATAATTTCAAGGAATTCTGTTATGAATTCTATATATGAGTATGGCTGACAATTTCACGGCGACGAGTTTGTAATCTCGAAGAAAATCACAGTTGTTCTAAAATCTGTCATATCTTGTCAAGTTATGATTAATGAAGCGATCGTCAACTCCCAACATTTTCTCACTCACCATCACTGCCAAATCAAAATTATGCAATCAAAATCACTATAGACCCACGATCATATGATCAAAACACAAAGCTTTGAAATATACTTTTTTTCTGTTTGAGATTTGAATAACGTTACTGTAATGTTCCAAATTATACTTTAAATGTTCAAATGAAGTAATTTTAACTCCTTGGGTTTGGAGTTTGGACATAACAATAAACCATAACTTAAGAAGCTGTTTGTAAACAAATTTAAGGATAATTAAATCTGAGAAGTGAAAACCTTATTGATATTTATTATTATTATTTTTAGATTATGTCACTATGTTTGCAATATCTCTTGTTGCATATTTCATTTTCTACGAAATTTTTAATATCGGCTAAATACCAAACATTCTAACCAATGAAAGTCGGGTTAGCGAAGTTCAGGTTGCCCAGATTCAAACCCAGCTGCTCAGTTTCCGGAAGAGTTGCTCGAGTTTGAAACAGATTTCCGTCGCCCGAGAGCAGGTTGTTTAGACATTTAAGATCTTCATCCGGTCCGAAGTAGATACGAACCAGAGGAAACGCCTCTTCTGCCACCTCCTCTGATATCTGGGGAGGAAACCTGGTTACTAACTGGTTACTAACTGGTTACTAACTGGTTACTAACTGGTTACTAACTGGTTACTAACTGGTTACTAACTGGTTACTTACTGGTTACTTACTCTTCTGCCACCTCTTCTGATATCTGTGTGTTTTTGTGTGAAGGAGAGCGTTTTTAGAGGCAACACTCGGGTTCGGCGCGTTTTCGTGAAGTTTGGAATATCGCAAATAAAGTTGCAGAAAATATGCAATAAATGTATAGTAGCGGTCAGTGATTTGGCGAAATTGTGTCATACAGCTATCCACTAAAAATGCAACTGCTTAGAGAATTCTAGAGAATTCGAGTGGTGATCTTTAGGAAGGGAGCACCTACCATTGTTGAAACCTAAAGAATTATAATAGACAAATTGTAATGCAGTATTTATGGATCAAGGTAAACCTATGATGCAGCTGTTGCTGAATTTTATGAAGGGAGCAACATATCCAATATTGAAGAATTAGGACAAATTGTATTGTAGTATAATTCATGGATCAAGGAAAACCTTGTATTAGACCGTGATGCAACTCGCCGTATATAGAAGGGACATTCTTTCAAGAAAGTTTTTTAGAAATTTTCTTGAAAGAATCATCAAATGAGACCCAACACGACTCAATCAGATTAAAAGGGACATGTTTTTGTCTCACTATGCAGGACACCCTAGCCTTACTTGTGATTGAACACATTTCGTAGAGTATTTAAATACATGGTTTGTCACTAGTGACACACATGGTTTGGCATAGTCAGCGTGTTTTTAATCAGTTATGTAAATAATAAATATGCTTGTGGTCGTTCAAAAGATACAAAATTCCCACTGAATTCCTACTGAATTTGATATTTTAGGCACATATCCAACTACGAGACGAAATAAATATGAGTGAAAATACCAACAAATAAAACATGAAAATTGAAACAAAATAATACGCACCACAGCTTGAATTTGGTTCTGATCTTTGGTGTAACCTTTGAGTGTCTCAACTTCTTTTTCCGTCCAGTTAGCTGGGGACGTGGGCAAATCTGCCAGCATGACAGGGTACGCCTGAAGGGAGGTGGAAATGTAGGGGTACACATTATGTAGGGAGGTGGAAATGTAGGGGTACACATTATGTAGGGAGGTTATTGATTCATATTCCGTTAGTTATCAGTGATATAGTATTTCTTGTAATCTGATATATTAATAGACTGACATTTCCTGACTGATATAATATATTAAAGTCATTATTGTAACGGTATATTAGAACCAGACAGAAACAAAGTGTGAAGGGCCTGAACGGAACCCCTCAGTTTTGAGGCTTGAATAAATTTATAGCACAATATTTATAGTGAATGACATATAATTAGTATTATTATATTTCCAGTAGTGTGTATATATAGTGTGTATATATTTATAGCACAATATTTATAGTGAATAACATATAATTAGTATTATTATATTTCCAGTACCTGGAATGGCAGTCTGCTGATGTTAGGTACAGCTATAGCAGGCTCTCTGAGCTTTGACCTTGGGATGATCTGGGTGTTGCCATAGTCAACAAACGTTACTTCCACTGAGTGGTCACTGACGTTCCCTGGGGAGGAAACTTGGTTACTAACTGGTTACTAACTGGTAACTAACTGGTTACTTACTGGTAACTTACTGGTTACTAACTGGTAACTAACTGGTTACAAGTACTGGTTACATACTCGTTACTAACTGGTAACGTACTGGTAACTAACTGGTTACTAACTGGTTACTAACTTGTTACTGACTGGTTATTGAGTTGCTATTAATTTTTACTAATTGGTCACTTAAGACTGACTGGTTACTTATGTTATGGAATTTGTTCAGGTTTTTGGAACCTGTCGAGTTATGGTTTTTGCATTATGTATCGAATAACAGAGGAATTTAATTCTCCCTTTGAATCAATCAAGCTAGATGATTTGTTGTAAATACTGAGATCAAACTATCAATTTACAGGCTATCGTCAAACATGTTGCAAGGCGTCATCTTCAGTGACATAAGCCTAAAAATTGTAAAAAGTTAGTAAAACCCTAAATTCCTTTAAAAATCTGAACACTCTTAAAACGGTTATATAAAAATGTATGTATCGAATAAATCAAATCTTAGTTCCTTTGAAGTCAAAAATGTCGTTTTGACACTTCGGTCTTCGTGACAACGATTACCAAAATGACGACCTACCTATTAATGGATAGGTCGTCATTTTGTAATGAAACTAGTAATGATCCTCGAAAAATCGTGTAATTTTCTGAATGTAAGGTTATCACTAGGAACCGACCGGAATGGGCTTTTGGCTGCCGGACCGGATTTTGCCGGATATCAATCTATAATCTGGTTAGTTAGCCGGATTTTGCCGGACCGGAACCGGCAAAATAAAAGGCTGCCGGAACTTGCCGGAAAATTTAAATGAATCCTTATTATCGGGCTTTTGTAATTATCAATTATGATATTAATCCATTATAAGCCATAGTTTGTAATTACATAATAAGTTCCGCATTTCTAAGAGCTATACGACTAGACCGATGATCTTTGCTGTTTAGGCCTAGCAGTAGACATAGGTCAAAGATCAAATCAACAAGCTGTAAGTTGTAACCAGAGTAAACAAGAAGTAACAAGAGTCGACAAGTTATTTTCAGAAATGATATGCAATTGGCATATCCTACACAGTTGTTCCCTTTTTTTCATGCAGGTCTGAATACCAATCAGTCTTATCGCCGACCAAGAAATTATTGTGAACTAGAATAGCTTAATTAATCAACCTTTTCTCCTTTTAATAATAGTATACTGTTCAGTATGATTTCTTATTCGTACCACCCCATCGCCGTGTTCAACTTATGCATCTTCTTCTGTGCTATTTGAATAGTTTCAAATCAAATCAACACCCCTTTAAGAGTTGCTTTTTTTCTGAAGAACCTTTCACGGCATTTCGCCGACACTAACTTTACTGTGGTGCTTTCTTTGATAATGTTGAAAGAAAATGGACTTAAATAATGCACTTTGGGGCTAATGGCGCTTTTATGTCTATTTTTAAATTTTAAAGCCCATTTATTACCTGTGTTGGGTGTCGAGGGTGGATTGTCAAAATATTTAAAAGTGTGATATTGCTGGAAATTAAGGCTGTTATTGTTATGAAATTTCCTAAAAATGAACTTTAAAGAGGCACTTTAAGTCTAATGGTCCTTTCACACTTATTTTTATTTTAAATTTCGCCCTTTTAATTTTATAACTTGTGTCACGAGCGCATTTTAATTTCTTAACGATATAATATTGTTATACAATGACAATCTACATGTGCCAGTCAAAGTTTTGAATAAAAAGGAAGATGGTTGTCCACCTTTTGCCTTTTTGGTGTATGGTGTAGTAAAGTTTAGAGAACCCCCTCCCCCTGTCCCCCAACTTACTGTTAATCACCGTCCTGTACCATCGTCTCTCTCCGTCCACCAGTAAACTGGAGCAACAGATCTGACCCTGTTGAGGATCAACTATGTAGTCGGAGGCTTTAGCGGCTTTCTCCTCGTAGTGATCTCTTAGCTCCTTCATCAGCTGGGAGCAGGGCAAGTGGTTAATTAATTAATTAATTAATTAAGCAGATTCACCTTCTTTAATAGATTTGTTTAATAGATTTAATAGATCGGTACTTCATGGAGTGTGCAATGATAATATTAGTGGTGACTTTATGAGTTAATAGTTAATCTAAAATGCTCGTGAAAACTTGACATTTTGTGAGTTCTTACTTTGAGTCGCTCATTTGATATTCTTAAAACTTTAGTTAGAACCATCTAATAAATTCTCACGCTCTGAGTAAATCAGTAAATGCTCATCGAAAACACCCAAGAGTTATTTTAATATCAGAATGTTTCAGGGACAAAAGGAAATCGCGGCATGTACGGAATCGCGATTTTTCCGATTATTTGCGACAAATTTTATGTATAGTTTAATATACCGCGAAATGTAATTCGCAGTATCGCGATTTTTGGCCAAAATCGCCGCGAAATCCTTTTGTCCCTGGAATGTTTTGCGACATAGTTTAAATAGGTGCACATATAATTATAATGAAACTGCGGCAGTGCTTTAAAATTAAACCAATGCTAACAAATTCTTCGGTTTGATAGTGGTTTTTGTTCAAGAACCGATTATTCGCTAAATCATTCCAATACAGTCATGTTTCCGGTTTCAGTTCAAGTTGGTTGAACGGTTATTATTGCTTAACCATTGCACCAATTTTGCAGGCGGAATAATGTTCTTATTTCGATTGAAGGGATCTAAGAGAGGTCCTAATTGCGATAGGGACTACCGGTGGAGCATGAATTTGTAATGTTCCAACAGCATCTTGTTCTCTTCATTGTGCTGATTCCGGGAAGCATTCTCATCACACTCTCATCATATTAAGAATTGAGATATCGGTCATTTAAAAGCTCATTTGTTTAAAAGGTTGCAATAATATTGCAACCTTAAAAAAAAACCTTAAAACCAGTGCGATTTCTAAATTATTCCGTTTTCAAACATTAAAGTTTACGAACGTCGAACAGGCATCGGTCAACAGTATTGGCAAATAGTAAAAAAGCACTTTAACCTTATTCCGCTACATTTTTGCTTAACATTATACTGGTCGCTTTTAATTCAGTGCACGGCTTAGTTCTTTTGCGTAAACGCAGATGTATTTTAAATTTCCAACGTACTTATTTCCAACACATATATATATATATATGCAACTTTAGAAAACCTAACATAAGTAATACTTATAATGATTAAATCAAGATTATAGTCTGATGATTGACTGACTGATTCTGTGCTATTCTAATATTTTCGGTGACATCGCATTCATGACATAAATAACGGGTCGGCTCACTTGACGATAACAAAAGTATAATCAGAACAATTCCGCGGTCATCACTCCGCGCGAAAATCGAAGAAAACTTCAATAAAAGGTGAGAAACCTGGCCTAGAGAAGTAATACCAGGACCGTCTATCTGGAGAGACAACACCCCCTCTGGAGACACGTCTGTTAGCTTGACCAGGTGCTTCTCCCCGTCATGAGGTAGTCGGGGGCTCAGGTTCCTGATGTCTTGTGAGAGGAACAGTTCGTTCATGTTGTCACCAGTATCTGTTCTGATTTCCACGCTTAGCGTCCTCTCGTTAACTCTGCAAATGTTCAGGGGTTATTATAGTGTTCATGTTGTCACCTGTATCTGTTCTGATTTCCACGCTAAGCGTCCTCTCGTTAACTCTGCAAATGTTCAGGGGTTTATAACCCCGGGTAATAGTGCACATGTTTCAGGGAATATGGGGAGGGGTAAGGAAGGGGATCCTAACCGTGGCCTGGCCCAGGCCTGTTGCTGAGATTTGAGACCCTAGGGACTAGATTCTTATCGTAAATAATCGGATCCAGATAAATTACAAGGGGATTCGGCCCGAGAAAAATAAACAGTTGTAGAGGTAATCCTACGCTGTAGCTCAAGGTTATCACGCGATACACTCTTCAACATGTCATTTGATCAGAAATTAATTGAAATCTTTCGCTCTTACATGTCCTTAATTCTGACGGTAAATTTATGTTCTTCTATTTCGTTTCTAATGAAATCTGTCAGAGATTCGGCGTGGATAATCTTCTCCAGTCCGTATAAACTGCACGACAGCGCCTGGGGAAGTTAGTGGATTAGAAGATTCTATAAGTGCCCACTGCCCTAGTTTATTTACATTTGCATTATTTTAGAGAGAAATAAATTTGACTGGTGATATTCATGATGAGTATTATTCATAGGGCTAAGCTAGATACCGTTATCTAACAGAAACTTACTTGATAAGGCAGTGTTAAGAATCTGGAGTCCAGGTGATAGAGCTCGTCAATACGGTACATCTGAGTGTCGCCATAATCCAGCATTAGAACCTGCCAGGAGATTCAGTCAGTTCCATTACAATATTAAATTCAATAGATCTGAATATTGGTGGGGATAAAAATAGGGTCATAAAATAAGACAAATTTTAGCTACCCATTTATTGAATAACTTTTAAAAAATACGCATTTGAGCATTTTAGATTTGCACTTGAATATAACTTTTAAGAGTCATCTGTCATTTGCAGTATTTATTCATATATTTGAATATATAAATGTGGTCAGTTTAGACTTATCCCACACGTTTCTAGACTGGCCAAAATCAGTTTTTAGTCATTAAAATTAAATTAACCATTTTTGGCATATAATATTGGTCCAAAAGTTGTATATAATTATGGCCATTGTGATCATTTGAGCCATTTCTTTATTTTAAAATTAATATTCTGAATATAATGCGTTCAGCAGAATAGTCTTATTATCCTACCGAACAGAAGAACGGGTCATACTCATAATACTACTCACAACGAGTATTAATAAATAAATATTATTACTATTTAGCCAGTTGACTTATAAGTATTACGTTCCCTAAACTATCGTCTGGGAGCAAGGCAACTGAGCAAGGATATGTCGAGTGAAATCTCAGATAGCAATTGTCACTTACCCCGTATACTGGGATTTACAAGCGATCAAAGTCCATTAAGTTGAGACTTGTGCTACCAAATCACTTAGGATCTATCAAAAACATGTACTGGCATGTATTGGCAGTAGATAGTGACAGTTGCATTGGTATGTGTCAGTTACGCTAAAACTCCCCATAACCAGGTTTCTCGGGTGAAGTTAAATTTTCAGGGCTCATTTTCCCTTTTAAGATCCCGGTAAAATGGGATTTTTATTTACGTGCCGTGAGTGTGTGGCTTAACAGTGCCTTGAGTTTCTGCGAGTTGAGTAACCCTTGTGTGTTATTCGTGCCTTAACTGTGTCTTAAATATCCCGTGAGTGTCCTCGACAGATTATATCTCCGAAACAAATAATAAAACATAGTCGATAAAAGCTTCGCTTAATTTCGTGCTGCGCTCAATAGCCAAGGTATTATAATTCTAATATAATAAATAATATAATAAATCAACCCTCGCACTTCATTATCGGGACCGAAGGAATAAACATGTTTGTTTAATACGCCAATACGGACTCTTCTCATTGCTACACCACAATGTGCTCTGAATCATGTGACAACACAGCTCGTGGTATACTGGTGTATCACGTGACGTGAAATCACGCGACATATCACGCTTCACTAAAAGGTGAAGTGCTTGCAAGAGAGGCCATGTTAGGTCAATTATCACACAATCTTCAATTTCAAATAATTTAATCTGTCAATTTATAATATTACTCGCTTGCTCGCTGTTTGGACGTAGCTGAAGTAAAAATAGACATTCGGTAATGATTAGATCAATTATTGTATTGCATATTCAGTGGTGATATTACAGTGGTGTGTCTCATGTTTGATCCTCGAAAATTTAATCTCAAGACGTTTTAACTCCCGAAAATAGGTCTGAAAAACAACCGCGCCACCAATACATTACCCTAACCAGAAATTGTTCCAAGACATAATCCTAATCCAAGCTAGTTAATTAATCCATCGTTTGAACTCATTCGTATAATTTTAAAAACTTGTCCATACATTAATAGATTAATGATAATGTTCCTCTCCCTGGAGTGAATGCAGCTCAGAAAGATATCTAAATCAGGACCTAATAACTCCCAGTAAAATCATATCTTTACAGCCACACAACCTGCCAGATATTAATATTCACATATCGATGAAGTGGCTAATGATAATAATATGATATTCACATAGATATTCACTAGATATCCAGGAAAACATTGAGTCTGATATTGATGAAGTGGCTTGGTGTGAGAGCTCTGCAGCAAGTTAATTTACGAGTAACTTCATACACAGATGTAATCTCCTGTACCTCTATTTCTAGTACGTTGTTATGTGTTACCTTCTGATATCATAAGCATCTTCCTCGGCAGTTTGTTTTCGGGTATTATCAGTGAAGTCAACTCATGGTGGTACTGGTAATTGGCATACCTTTTTATCCATCTTAAAGGTAATATCGTTATTTGTTCGTGTTCATATAAGCTTTCGACGTTTAATGTTTATACTTCATAAACGTTGTGAGATAAGTGTATTGATATAAACAGATAAGTATATAAATAGAAGGTGCTATCAAATGATACAATAGCTTTTGTGATATATAAATTGACTGCTATAAATTAAACGATTAAATTGTAAATTTCCAAATATCTAAATTCAGTGAACAGTAATTCACTCTGACTCTCTCTCTCTCATTCCCTCTGCACCGTGCAGGGACTAATAAGACTGTGTATATCTAACAAGTGAAACAGTATGTTGTCACCTAAGGGCTGACCTCTCTCCAGTTCATTATAAGTGGATTTACACAACACGGTCACGGATCAGCTAGTGGTATAGGGTTCGGTCATTAAGGAGGAAGTTACAAGCAGTTTGAAATTGTAGCCTTCTATTTGATACCTACTAAACCGTATTCACTGTTCCTATTTAGGTCTATTTAAATGCTTAAAGACGGATCTCTCTGTAGTATAGGAGGGTTAATGCTTTTTAAAGACCGTACCCGGGTCCCGGTTGCTTGTAGGTTTGATATCACCTAGCAGTAGTTATATCCGCTAGGTACTGCTAGGTGATATCATACCTATCGTTCTTCGTTGTGGATGGATAACAGAACTTGTCAGTTGTCTATTTAAACAACGTGTCAGGATACCTTGATCGAGGATACCTTGATCGAGGAAATTGATAGATACAGCGGATGGATAAGCGGTTAAAATTATAATTGGGGTTGCTGTTTTATCAATGGTTGGATTTTGTGCACGTGGTAAACGCCGGCCAATGACTGCGCAAAGAGATGCTTGATCAAGCAGACTTTATGTCCGCAGAACTTTGCTTTTTGATGTCTGACAGATGAGTATTAGTTTGCTTATACTGTTATTATATAGTTTATTGAAAGTATCAACTATTAACCGAACTTTGCTTAATCAAATAGATGCTTCACGTAAATAACATGACAGTTTCAAGACAGTTTCGTAACAGTATTTCAACGATCTAACCTTTCTCAGTAACATGATCTTGACCCAGGGAATGCAGCTAGAAATATAATATCTTCTGCTGCTGTAGCAAAGCTAATATATTTGATGATGCCATGGGGTTACTAAATCATATATTTCACGCGTGAAGCTAAATCACCTTCAAATCAACTTTATTTTACAACACTGCTCCTTAACTGACTTTCTGTGATTCTAAGAATTTGTTTGTGTTTCACTACATTTAAAATTGGGTTTAATTGCAGAATCAACATTTATTTGACAAATTGTGTCAAAATAACGCGTGAGTATAATCAGACAGATATGCTCAAAGGTTATCAATCGTTCACTGCGACGACGCCCGTCGATGATTGGGAAGTGAAAAATTTAGCGACTAGGAAGTGCGTTGTTATAATCAATATCATGAATGCATGTCACGCGAAAATCACTTCAATTATGAAACGTACGTCGTAGAATTGATCTGCGAACTTATATTTTGAATTTTTTTGATCAATGTTTTAAGGTAACCACTTGTTTATTGCGACTCGAGGAATTTTTGATTAAACCTTAAATTCGATGCCCATTTCGCCAAAAGTTGAGGAATAAATGGGCATCATTTTCCGATCAAAATGGAACAAGAATTGCGCCCGTTGTTTTGTTTTGGCGGACGCTAGATTTCCATTTCACATTTACTATAAATTTAAGTATAAGCTCCAATCAGCTCACTTCAATCTTCATGATAATAATATTGATAAATTATGCATCAAATACGGGAAACACTTGAAATTCAGTTCAATTGCCGTAGAACTTAACTTGTATCTGTAATTCAAGAAATTATCAGCAAAGGTAAACTATACTCGTGTACACATCAATACACTATGCGTGCCACGTACAAATTGGGCGTATTACCTAATAGTAATATTATACATTACATGCATCATATACATTAAAACACAGTCGCGCCGCGCATTCATAGATCACAGGCTATCTATACATCACATCTCCGCAAGCAATCCTCGCGCGCGCGCAACTTTTTCGTTGCATGGTAACGGACGGAATGACATCATATTCAGACCCGCCTACTGCTATCTCCAAAATCCACGTTTTTCTGCAAAAACCTCCATTCGTAACCTTTCACTATTGCCTTTTTTCAAAAGGGTGAAAAGGAAAAAATCAAACATATATATTTCTGATACCATGCCCTATTTAGCTAATGTAGCTGTACTGGCTAGCTACTTACTAGCTGTAGAAGACGGCGAGCACAATGGTGATGTTCATTTTCATCATAACTGAAACGAAGATTTCAAGCCTTACGTTGTGTGTTTCCCTTCGTGTCCAAAAGCATTATAAGTTTGATTATTAGTTCACTTTCCGTAAGTAGTATTCCAACAACTTAGAGACTTAGCTTGTCGTTTAAAAGACAACCACTCCATTTAAAACACGTGATACACGTGATATACACGTGATACACGTGATTCAACGGACCGTTATATTATTAACGGTGTTATTTAAATTCTATTTATTGGCTGTTCTATTCAACTTGGTTAAATTTAATTTTCGAACTAAACCTTAAATTTCTATCCAGTGTGGTCCTGTTTCTTAAGTTGCTCGTTCTCGCTATCATTACCACGTGTGTTGACAATGTGATTGCCCTACAAAGCGTCTCTTCAACTAATACACAATTGCGTCACGGGTATTGCTTCTATTATATTATGACAACTTCCTATTAGTATTCGTCGATTGTAACTTCGCTAATTCATTTTAAGGAGGTGTTTGTGACTAATTTATGGATTTAATGCGCAGCACAGAATCCAGTACGTAATCATCAATTCGGGAAAGGGAAGGATCAACAAAATATTTCGTGGACAAGATGTCAAAGGGAAGCATAGTCTCACGCACTGTATACGATGGTGATAGTGAAGCGAAACAAACCAGATCAGTAAAATGCAGATGCTTCCTAGCAACAGAAAAATATAGTAACGAGACCATTAGTGCCGGGAATAATCACTAAAAATGTCCGGCAAATTGCAAATTTCGGCTGCAATTGTTTCTGATGGTTCTTATGGACAGTTTTTGACCCAAAAACAAACTTTGTGAATTTAGCACATTTGTCAGAAAACGGCAGAAATTTCATTGCTTATGGCAATTATATCATTGAGAACAAAATTGTAATCAGTATTAAATTGGGTGATTATTTCTGAGTCTTAAATAGACATGGGCGCCGCCGCTAGACATTGTCGCCAAATTTTGCATGATGCTTAAAATTTTGAAAATACTTTATATTTTCAAATTCGATTTTTAAAGTATTGAGTGATTCATCCCCAATCATTTAAATGTAGATTTGCATGACAAGGCATAATATGTAATTGATGTACATAAAGGAGTTGAAAAGCTCAGCAAAAATCAAGCTATGGCTGCCTCAAATTTAGTCCACGACGCCGTCACACCGTTGCTGCCGAGCAAAATGGCTCTACGCTGCAGCCGGATCATCTATAATCTAACGGCGGCAGTCTGGTTTCGGGGAATCTCTTTTTGTGCTCCCCCTCACCGCTTGACAGTTCGTTAATGAATGCATGACAGAACTTTTATAGAATTTCGTATAGATTTTTATTGACAAATTTCGGTGTCAACTGTCAATATGGGAAGTGGGGAACTTGTCCTAATAGAACAATCTAATATTGAAATGCTTAATTCAATTTCATATAATTAATTCTGGCACTATCATAATGAATGATATTATTATATTTATTCATAACCTGTTGACCTGCGGTGTTAGTGCGACGTTTGAAACCCTCGTGTGTAACACATAACAAACATCGCTCATTTTGTCTTTGGTCTAAATCTTGAATCGCAAACAAGTTTTTTGAGTGAGCCACATGCCGTGAGAGTGTTATGGTTTGGACCGATACTGACTATAAAAACAGTTTAAAGATTATATATGAAAACCACCCAGAACTTGAAGCTCTACTTTTAAATGATTTATATTCAGATTCGTCAAAATCAGCTGTATCTTTAAAACCAACACAACATCTTTGGTCAAATGTCCAAAACGTTTAGCAGTTTTCCCTCCCTTAACTTTAGCAAGATGACCTCTACTCCCCATCAGATCCAGATTTAAAACTCGTTGGGTGGTTCCTAAAACTATGCACAACACATTCCTGCAGAAAACTGCTTCTCGCAAATTCTTTCCCAGATAGTTCTGTATTTATGTTAATTATCCCGAGCTATTAGTACCATACTTTAAAAACTATTCGAAAAATGTAGAATTCATAAATACAAATAAGAGATTTCCCAGCAAATGCTCATTTTGTACGTCCTTGTCACAATGTCACTCCCGCTACCCTCCAATTCTCAGAATCTTTGTCGAAATAATCTGTTAGTATCGTCTGCAGGGTTGACCCGTCTCAATTTAACTGACAGTTTAGCTGGCTGAGGAGAGAGACTGGAGGGAAAAGGTGGGACACACACGTCGTTATAAAACGTTTTTCTATGGTGGTACTGCAGAACAACGCCACAAACGCGAGCATATTATTCATCATAAACGTATCCCTGATCGAGTTTATACCGTGAAGTAAGGATGATATAGTATAGCTGAGCGAGTTTATAGCGTGAAGTAAGGATGATATGGTATACCTGAGCGAGTTTATAGCGTGACGTAAGGATGATATGGTATCCCTGAGCAAGTTTATAGCGCGAAGTAAGGATGATATGGTATCCCTGAGCGAGTTTATACCGTGAAGTAAGGATATGATGATATGGTATCCCTGAGCGAGTTTATACCGTGAAGTAAGGATGATATGGTATCCCTGAGCAAGTTTATAGCGTGAAGTAAGGATGATATGGTATCCCTGAGCGAGTTTATAGCGTGAAGTAAGGATGATACGGTATCCCTGAGCGAGTTTATAGCGTGAAGTAAGGATGATATGGTATCCCTGAGCGAGTTTATACCGTGAAGTAAGGATGATATGGTATCCCTGAGCGAGTTTAAACCGTGAAGTAAGGATGATATAGTATACCTGAGCGAGTTTATAGCGTGAAGTAAGGATGATATGGTATCCCTGAGCGAGTTTATACCGTGAAGTAAGGATGATATAGTATACCTGAGCGAGTTTATAGCGTGAAGTAAGGATGATATGGTATCCCTGAGCGAGTTTATAGCGTGAAGTAAGGATGATATGGTATCCCTGAGCGAGTTTATACCGTGAAGTAAGGATGATATGGTATCCCTGAGCAAGTTTATAGCGTGAAGTAAGGATGATATAGTATACCTGAGCGAGTTTATAGCGTGAAGTAAGGATGATATAGTATACCTGAGCGAGTTTATAGCGTGAAGTAAGGATGATATGGTATCCCTGAGCAAGTTTATAGCGTGAAGTAAGGATGATATGGTATCCCTGAGCGAGTTTATACCGTGAAGTAAGGATGATATGGTATCCCTGAGCGAGTTTATAGCGTGAAGTAAGGATGATATGGTATCCCTGAGCAAGTTTATAGCGTGAAGTAAGGATGATATAGTATACCTGAGCGAGTTTATAGCGTGAAGTAAGGATGATATAGTATACCTGAGCGAGTTTATAGCGTGAAGTAAGGATGATATGGTATCCCTGAGCGAGTTTATACCGTGAAGTAAGGATGATATGGTATCCCTGAGCGAGTTTATACCGTGAAGTAAGGATGATATAGTATACCTGAGCGAGTTTATAGCGTGAAGTAAGGATGATATGGTTTCCCTGAGCGAGTTTATACCGTGAAGCAAGGATGATATGGTATCCCTGAGCGAGTTTATACCGTGAAGTAAGGATGATATGGTATCCCTGAGCGAGTTTATACCGTGAAGTAAGGATGATATTGTATACCTGAGCGAGTTTATACCGTGAAGTAAGGATGATATGGTTTATAGCGTGAAGTAAGGATGATATGGTTTATAGCGTGAAGTAAGGATGATATGGTATCCCTGAGCAAGTTCATACCGTGAAGTAAGGATGATATGGTATCCCTGAGCGAGGTTATAGCGTGAAGTAAGGATGATATGGTATCCCTGAGCGAGTTTATAGCGTGAAGTAAGGATGATATGGTATCCCTGAGCAAGTTTATAGCGTGAAGTAAGGATGATATGGTATCCCTGAGCGAGTTTATAGCGTGAAGTAAGGATGATATGGTATCCCTGAGCGAGTTTATAGCGTGAAGTAAGGATGATATGGTATCCCTGAGCAAGTTTATAGCGTGAAGTAAGGATGATATGGTATCCCTGAGCGAGTTTATAGCGTGAAGTAAGGATGATATGGTATCCCTGAGCGAGTTTATACCGTGAAGTAAGGATGATATGGTATCCCTGAGCGAGTTTATACCGTGAAGTAAGGATGATATGGTATCCCTGAGCGAGTTTATACCGTGAAGTAAGGATGATATGGTATCCCTGAGCGAGTTTATACCGTGAAGTAAGGATGATATAGTTTATACCGTGAAGTAAGGATGATATGGTTTATAGCGTGAAGTAAGGATGATATGGTTTATAGCGTGAAGTAAGGATGATATGGTTTATACCGTGAAGTAAGGATGATATGGTTTATAGCGTGAAGTAAGGATGATATGGTTTATAGCGTGAAGTAAGGATGATATGGTATCCCTGAGCAAGTTTATAGCGTGAAGTAAGGATGATATGGTATACCTGAGCGAGTTTATAGCGTGAAGTAAGGATGATATGGTATCCCTGAGCGAGTTTATAGCGTGAAGTAAGGATGATATGGTATCCCTGAGCAAGTTTATAGCGTGAAGTAAGGATGATATGGTATCCCTGAGCGAGTTTATAGCGTGAAGTAAGGATGATATGGTATCCCTGAGCGAGTTTATACCGTGAAGTAAGGATGATATGGTATCCCTGAGCGAGTTTATAGCGTGAAGTAAGGATGATATGGTATCCCTGAGCGAGTTTATAGCGTGAAGTAAGGATGATATGGTATCCCTGAGCGAGTTTATACCGTGAAGTAAGGATGATATAGTATACCTGAGCAAGTTTATAGCGTGAAGTAAGGATGATATGGTATACCTGAGCGAGTTTATACCGTGAAGTAAGGATGATATGGTATCCCTGAGCGAGTTTATAGCGTGAAGTAAGGATGATATGGTATCCCTGAGCGAGTTTATAGCGTGAAGTAAGGATGATATGGTATCCCTGAGCAAGTTTATAGCGTGAAGTAAGGATGATATGGTATCCCTGAGCGAGTTTATAGCGTGAAGTAAGGATGATATGGTATCCCTGAGCGAGTTTATACCGTGAAGTAAGGATGATATGGTATCCCTGAGCGAGTTTATAGCGTGAAGTAAGGATGATATGGTATCCCTGAGCGAGTTTATACCGTGAAGTAAGGATGATATAGTATACCTGAGCAAGTTTATAGCGTGAAGTAAGGATGATATGGTATACCTGAGCGAGTTTATACCGTGAAGTAAGGATGATATGGTATCCCTGAGCGAGTTTATAGCGTGAAGTAAGGATGATATGGTATCCCTGAGCGAGTTTATAGCGTGAAGTAAGGATGATATGGTATCCCTGAGCGAGTTTATAGCGTGAAGTAAGGATGATATGGTATCCCTGAGCAAGTTTATAGCGTGAAGTAAGGATGATATGGTATCCCTGAGCGAGTTTATAGCGTGAAGTAAGGATGATATGGTATCCCTGAGCGAGTTTATAGCGTGAAGTAAGGATGATATGGTATCCCTGAGCGAGTTTATAGCGTGAAGTAAGGATGATATGGTATCCCTGAGCGAGTTTATAGCGTGAAGTAAGGATGATATGGTTTATAGCGTGAAGTAAGGATGATATGGTATCCCTGAGCAAGTTTATAGCGTGAAGTAAGGATGATATAGTTTACAACTACCGATTTTAAAGGCACAAAAGTTAAAAGAACACAAGGATATATCTTGTGAACTTGGCTAGTATATATGAAACATTTGATATGGAGTTGTAGAGGGAGTTATGTGCCTCGCCGGGCTAAAGTAGTGGATGACCTTGCTGTACGGCAAGTTAAACAAGGATCTGAAACTACTAGGTTCCGTACAGACTCAACTCTGCACCCGTGTCAATATGTTCATTATATGCAAGCCTCTTGATTTATAATCACCGAGTCTAGTAATTGTTTAAGAGAGTTCTCTGGCAGTTACGAAACTCGAGAGACTGTGGGATACTGAAGGGAAAGGAAGCAGTTCTAACGAGCTCTTCTCATACACAAGGATATATCTTGTGAACTTGGCTAGTATATATGAAACATTTGATATGGAGTTGTAGAGGGAGTTATGTGCCTCGCCGGGCTAAAGTAGTGGATGACCTTGCTGTACGGCAAGTTAAACAAGGATCTGAAACTACTAGGTTCCGTACAGACTCAACTCTGCACCCGTGTCAATATGTTCATTATATGCAAGCCTCTTGATTTATAATACACATTTATAAGGGAATCGTTAAGTTACAACTTATATCATAAATTCTAGACTTCAGTATTTATATTCTAGAGAAGTATTTATATCCTAGAGAAGTATTCATATTCTAGAAAAGTATTTATATTCCGCTACAAAATAACAGACAGCTTGGATCTAGCCGCTTTATTAGATACAAAATTCCAAGCTGTTGCCCGTGTCTAGTCACCGATAAGCAAATGCGATCTGTTCGTTTCCTGCAGAGAAATTTAGGCCAGGGCTTGTTCGTAAAAATATGAGCATTCTGACATGGGTTAAACGAATGCTCTCGATGAAATTATAAGCTGTCTGTTTGTAATATTTAATCTAAGGATACAATGTTGTCCGATAAGTCTGAGTGCTAAAGTCTGCACTTTGCACGTTTATCTCTCAGTCAATATTGGCCAAATTCGTTCTGATATGAATTGCTTCCATCATTCAATCAGTTAAAACATAAATGAAATCAATTTTTTCGTCGTACCCCTTCCCATAAATAATTAATGCTTTTTAATTTTGATATAAATTCTTATTCCTTTTCACTATCTTTGTCTAACCTAATAAATTGAATAGTAGATCTAGTAAGTTATTGGCCAAGGTGCCGATTCTCCTAACTCCTTTCCTTTATGATTCGCTCGTGGTCCTAAAGATGCCAGCACGGCCGAAGCAAACCCGAATTTCCTGTTCTTCTCACGGTAGCGTTCTCTTTCAACAAGGTTTTTTAATGCACCGAATCCGGATGCGCTATTGGATTGAAAAGTTCATCCTGGCAAGCCAAGGGGAGGGGGGTGTCTTGGTTTGTGCAATCCTCTAAAGAACTGTAAACAGAAACTGAACTATGCCTCTATAAGTTTATGTCTGGAAAGACTTTTGACTTCTGAGGCATCTGTGGATGGATGGGTTCTGATGTGCAAATGATAATATGGTGCTCGTCATTTGTTTGGAATGCACCGGACTTGTATTTAGTAGTGTCCTGACTATTTTATAGATATCCTGGGATTTCTGATCCTTTTATGTTTTTACTGTAATTAGTTTGCAGTCTTGGTGCTTGGTCCGCTTGACATTTGGTCATAGCAGAGGATTATATTTCCGATTTCGTGGTTTGTTTTAAAGCTGTGGTACGACCTTTTTCGGGCTGCTTATTATGTCCTGTATTGGTATGACATGATACGTTTTTTCTAGGGAGAAAACCTCTAACTGATCTAATTTTCGGAGGTCAGCGATTTGAAATAAATGTTGTTGGGTTGTATAATATATAGGTTGGCATCCATTTTTTCCTTCTTAAGTTCTCTTGAAGTATTGGTTGAAATCTACATCTTGCCTTGTTAACATATTATATAGACACGGCACTATGGCCGTCCTTATGGGGTTCCTAGCTGGGCCACCCACGAATTCCAGAGGTGACTGAGCTTGCTAATCCAGGAAGCTCCCGAGTCCCGGTGTGATAGGCAGACTATTAATACTTTTAATACTTTCAAAATAACCACCTTGCAACGTACAAAGGACTAAGCCGTTGAACAAGTTCGGAAGGAACTTACTTGAATATCATTAATCATATCAGTACTATTTGCAAAGTTATTTAGATTTGCGATTTCTGACTTACTATAGGTGTAGGCCGTTGCACCTCAGGTCATATTATCCAGATGTGTCATAGGAGGCATCTGTGGATGGATGGGTTCTGATGTGCAAATGATAATATGGTGCTCGTCATTTGTTTGGAATGCACCGGACTTGTATTTAGTAGTGTCCTGACTATTTTATAGATATCCTGGGATTTCTGATCCTTTTATGTTTTTACTGTAATTAGTTTGCAGTCTTGGTGCTTGGTCCGCTTGACATTTTGGTCATAGCAGGGGCCAGTAGGATTGTATTTCCGATTTCGTGGTTTGTTTAAAAGCTGTGGTGCGACCTTTTTCAGGCTGCTTATTATGTCCTGTATTGGTATGACAATTGACATAATACGCTTTTTTCTAGGGAGAAAACCTCTGACTGACCTAATTTTCGGAGGTCAGCGATTTGAAATAAATTTTGTTGGGTTGTATAATATATAGGTTGGCATCCCTTTTTGCCTTCTTAAGTTCTCTTGAAGTATTGCCATTGGTTGAAAGCTTCATCTTGCCTTGTAAACATATTATATAGACACGGCACTATGGCTGTCTTCACGAGACAGACCTTATCCCCGGTCGATGGGCATACAACGACCATTAATGATCATTTGCAACGTACAAAGGACTAAGTCGTTGAACAAGTTCGGAAGGATTACGTCTTGAACCAGCAGGAACCAATAGTGGAGCCAATCATGGGCAGTTACTGAATGATCTATCAAAGCATTTTCAGGTTGCACTCTGAACACCTTGCAACTCATGAACTCATGGAAGCTTCAGTAGTTCAGATCAGAAATGGAGGCTTCATGGAGGCTTCAGTAGTTCAGATCAGAAATGGAGGCTTCATGGAGGCTTCAGTAGTTCAGATCAGAAAGTAGTTCAGTAGTTCAGATCAGTAAACAGCCCCGACAGCAGAGATAGGTGATGATGTCTTCTCGATTGTCAACCGTTGATAAATTTGATATTTAAGTAAGGAAGTAAGCGAATAATCGTTTGATAAATATTTATAAAACAATTGTTCGAGCCATTTTTCGACAGATTTAATACGATATATTTGGATTTGTCAGGTCAGACTGCCATTTAACTGCGCTTACTTGAATATCATTTATCAAACTGGTAATATTTGCAAAGTTATTTTGATTTGCGCTATTCGATTTTATATGGAAAACATTTTCAAAATACATATATAATTATCATATATATATGTATGTTTTAATACTTTCAACACTACTATATAACAAATAATTTGAGGTATCGAATTATTACAAAGCAGTTGTTTAGTTTTTTTAAGAACTGACAATTTGTCATTTTGTCTTTCGGTCCTTGATCTTTGTAGCAGGGTGTTTAGCATGGAAAAGATGGAGTTAGACCTGAAAAAGATGGAGGAACAATTGGAAAAGATAAACTGCAATACTCTTCCGCTGATGTTGAGAAGTATTACTGATACCAACTGTTTCAAGCGAATGTTAAAGAATCATAATTTATATAATCAGTTCTGATGTTTCTTCTTTGCATTGTCTTCACTTTGCAAGACACGTTGGCTTTTATTTTTTACCGCACTCCATTTTATGTCGTGATCTCTAACTTTCTAGGATCTGTCTCTATCTTGATTGATTATGTCACTGTACTTACCTTTATTATACCTACATGTATTGTATGGTTTCTGCTTCTTTTTAGTTTAGTGTGGTTTGCAATAAAATATGTTTTAATTTTGTCTTTGCCATATGATGAGTTATACTTTTACATATTTGCTCACATCACTCACAGTCAGCCGCTCTGACATGGTTAACCACCTTCCTTGTGTTGTTGGTTAATCATATGAGTGGGATATAAATACCTCATTTCATTTCATATCATTTCATTTCATTTCATTTCATTTCATTTCATTTCATTTCATTTCATTTCATTTCATTTCATTTCATTTCATTTCATTTCATTTCATTTCATATTAAACGGTATATAAACCAGACAGAAACAAAGTGTGAAGGACCTGAACCCCTCGGTTTCAGTTCCTTGTTTAACACTGCCGTACAGCAAGGAAATTCACCGAGTTAGCCAAGGATGGGCACATATTCAACCACTTACCATAATAAAAATACTAACAACCAAATAAAGTTTTTTTAATAATTATATACAATCACCAAAGAATATTTCCTCAAGTTTACTTCTAGCTAACTAATTCGTGGTTTAAGCTCTTATTTTATTTATGATTAAAGGAATGTAAAATACAACTTTTCGTTTCATTGACTCAAAGTGATCAGATCGTCATCCCCCAACATGCTCGGTACCGCCTAATGAGGCTCATTAATGCACGCTAGCGAATAACAATGATCATTTATCAACGGTTACTCCATAGGTTACATCCAAGGGTTACAATCGTGATCAAAATAACTTTGCAAATATTACCAATATGATAATATTACCAATATGATAATAATACCAATATGATAAATGATATTTAAGTAAGCGCAGTTAAATGGCAGTCCTATTATATCGTAGTAAATCCTATTATATCCTATTATATCGTAGTAAATCTGTCGAAAAATGGCTGGAACAATATATTGTTCGAGCCATTGTTATCAGCCACCGTAATAAAATTAGTCCCCACAATCAAAGTCAATAACTCAACCTTTGAATAACAAATAAATGACAAACTATTTCTTTGCCTACAGACGTGTTTCCCTTGATATGACTTTGATCCAATAATCTCCAGCTAGTACAGTCAAATATGTGAATATTGAAGTTAAGTCTTCGTCGGAAATAATTGGCAACATAGCGATTCCAACGTGGAATGGCCGGGACAGATACGTCAACGTTGGTGCTTTGTTCAAGGGGACTTTATCAAACTTTACCATAGTGATTGCTTATGAAAACTTTTTTGTGTCGTACTGTCTATCGTGAAACCAGCTTGATTTATTAAACCGAACATTTCAGGGTACTTTATTTATGATAGTACAATTATTTTCTGCATTTTTCGTCACGTGGCTAAATTTAGGATAAAGATACTCAGAAATTAGAAATTCAACATCTTTGAATGACACGTTGATATCAAAGACATGAACATATTATGTCGAATTTCTAGAATATATAATTTCTGAGTCAAAGTTAATATAGTTAACGGTTAATACGATTTATATTTGATTCCGTTATCTGTTCGATTTTGATTATATATTGAATTTTATTTTGATGAATGTTGTTGACGAAGTGAGAATCTCCACTCAGTGTTTTACCAGTATTGCTGGAGCTTTGAATTACAATTCTCTAGACTTCTTAGACTTCATAGGCATTAAAACCACTAGTAGGAACCCGTGATTCTCTAAAGTGGTGTTAAGAGACATTAAGACATTAGACAGTGTTATTTATTTAATTTGTGATTATGACACCACCTAGGGGTCCATTTTTCGGGACCTTGGCCAATTTTGTATATCTTTATACTGACCAAAAGGCCATAAAAGCATTTGACACAGCCAAAAAAGTTTCAAAAGTATATCTCTCACGGTTTTCGCGGAAGGTTTTGTTAAAGTTGAAGTTGTGGTGTCAGTAAAATGGTACCGTAGATTGGGGTAAAATCGCCGTGTCGGGGAACTTCGCCACTATTTTTCAAATAATCATTTTACTGTTTTGAATTGTTAGGAGATCGAGTTTTTGTATAGTATTGTGTTGAAAAAATGGTTATAAAGGTATTCCTATTCAAAAATAAACGTTTACTATGTTAATTAAACTCAGGCAACATGAAATAATGCAATAAAGTGGCTAAAATTTCCTGCTTGCATATTTCCCATATTTTACAATTATATCCTTAATAAATTCTGTGTGACATCATTAGCATATGTCCTGTTCATTTAAGGGCGAATTTAGTTCGCTGCACACAACTGATATTATAAAGTTTTCAAATTTGTGTGTGACGAAGTTACCCTCTTCTGATCCCATCTGTTCGGCGAAGTTTGGCGCGAAATTCGCGCGCGGCTGGTGAAGTCACGCACGTGTATTGGCGAAGTTTGACTACATTTCTACTTCATCCCGGCGATGTTACCCGCAGCATGGCGATGTTACCCCGGCGACCAAATTGCCCATTGTAACACGCAGGCTAGAGCTAGATAAGTAAAATTGGCAGGTATATCAAGGAAATATAATTGAGTTTCGAGTGGTATGGTGCTTAGCACCGAATATGGTACAGTTTCAGAATGGCGAAGTTACCCCATATTGCAGGGTAACTTCGCCCTGATTTCAGTGGCACCAATCTAGCTGACTATTTATGCCTGGCTGATGTGGTTCATACGAAAACATTTGCTTTACCAATCCTGTTCATATGAGCTATAAACTTTTTCAAGTACTCGTGTCGTATTTTCTAAATAACATGAAATAGCTGTAAAACATGGCGAAGTTCCCCCATTCTACGGTAACAGATATATATATATATAAGACCAATGCTTGTTAAAAGGCACGCTAAAAGAATGGTTTCAGTGCTTGATTCTTGCTCGATGTTGTAACTGTCTTACCAGATGAACTTCGGTACGTGGATAGGGGTCGTTCACATCCCCTCAGCTCCGTAATCAACCGTAATCAAGACCCAACCCCCCCTCCTGACAACACTATTACGTAATCATGGCTTGAACCCCCCCCCCCCCCCCCCCCCCTTTTGACTTTTTTCCTTGAAAAAACCTTTCTTTACGCTGGATGCTACCCTGATCATAATGATCCGAAATCATTGTTATTATATCCGGAAAATTTTGATTACGTAATCAACAACCAAACCCCCCCCCCCCCCCCCCCGTAATCAACCATAAGCATTTGGAACCCCCCCCCCCCCCTTAGGCTGATTACATAATATGTGAACGACCCCATGGAGAATGATGAAGCGGACTGGTTGTTGGGTCTGGGGGTCCAGGGACTCAGGTCCTGGTTGCATAGAAATTGCGTAGAAACGCTTTATTCAGGATCGTTACTATATCGTTACTATCTGAAGCCCTACAACAAACGCAATTTAATTTATTTTACCTTCATCGTATATCAATGTGAGAGTCAATCCCTACCCCTCCAATGGATTATTACAGCAGTAGCTTAGGTTGTGGTTAGATACTCCGACTCGTTGCGGCCGAACAGAACCTACTTGTTTCTGTTACATTAAACTAGAAAGGGTTTAATACAATGCATTTATCATTCTCCCAAAAGGAAGCCTATCCCTTGTATGCAAACGCGAGCTGATTAATCATAAAATCCAATGACTAATTAAAGTTCAGAAAATATAACATAATAGGTCCCCCTTATTATAGTTGCGCCTTGCAGGATCATTATGTTCCTTCAGCTGAACAACGGATCAGCTAATGAGAGCCTCCTCTCGAGAAAGGAATCGTCGGTAACTCGGTAATCTGCCGATGCACATCTGGGGCACACCTGGGGCACACCTGGGGCACAAACTCGGGCACACCTCGGGCACACCTCGGGCACACCTGGGGCACAAAGCACACCTCGGGCACACCTCGGGCAGAACCACCTGGGGCACACCTGGGGCACACCTCGGGCACATCTCGGGCACATCTCGGGCAAAATTCGGGCATGGTAATTGGGAAACCTTGGGAAAAGAACCTGGGCACATCTCGGGCACAACCACCTGGGGCACACCTGGTGCACATCTCAGGCACACCTGGGGCACATCTCGGGCAAAACCACCTGGGGCACGGTCATTCGGGCAATTTGAATTATTATTTATTACTATGATGATAGATATCATTATTTATATTACTTATATTGGTGACAGTATTAAACTATATGTATGAGCAATATAATTTTCAGGGACACAATTTTATTATTAAAAAAATTTATTTATTAACGAGCAATTGAAAAATACGATTGATCTGTTCGTAATGTATTTAATAAATTTAATAGGTAAGCAATATTATATTATTAAAGTATCAATCGGAACATCTCATAACCATTAAAAACTATAAGTATTACTGTAACTACAAAATAAATCAGTATATCCTCTTGGGAGGGAGTGCTTCTCCTGAAGCGTGGAGTGTGCGAAGCACAGTTTGGTTCCGGTTGCAGATATCCCTGGCCACTGGTAGAAGGTTTTTAAGCGTGGGATTTATCAGCTGGAGGAGACCATGTCGGAGAGAAGGTAGGTCAATCCTCGCTGCCTCTGCTATGCAGCGCTTCCTGCCGAAAAAGGACTCAGATATCCCCTCTGCAGCGAGTGCCTCCTTCTTCGTAGCACCATTCCGGACACGTGCCAGGATCCTGTCGTACTTTGAAACTTCTCCGTCGATGGTGAAGGTGCGGCTCGAACCAGGATAATGGGCCGGAACAGGACCGGTGGGAGCTGTAGCGGCAGCCGGAACAGCAGCAGGAACAGTAGCCGGAGCTGGTACAGTAACCGGAGCCGAAGCGGGAGCCGGAGCGGGAACTGGAACATGTGCTGAGGTTACTGGAACGACAGGTCGAGGGGGAGGAGGAGGAAGAACCACAGGTGCTGTAGGAGCAGCAGGGGTGTGAGGGGGAGGGGGAGACGGTCTGACGACAGGAGAGGAGTGTGTATCGCAGGGGTCTATCGTAACCACTATCTGCGTACCGTCTGGCTCGTTACTCTGTCCACTTCTGACTGTTCGGATGCAGTGGGGGCAGGTGAGGGCTGGGATAACAGGAGAGTAGGAGGATCGTGGACACACTGTGTTGATGTGACCTCGTGCGCCACAATGACTGCAAGTTGGGGGAGGAATAGGTCGGGATAGTCGAAGTCCGGATCGTGTAGGCATGATGAGTAGTAGTAGATATGTTGTGGTAGTAGAACGAAAACTGGAATGAGGAACCTATGTGATAACAACCTTTATACCCGAGGGTTTTGGGATCAGAGCTTGTTAATTCACGGTTCGGATCGCATTGATCGCATGGATCGCATGGCCCAACAAGATGGTAGCCATAACACGATAACATGGATCACGTGGTGAGTATTCGCAGCCCCTCTCACGTGACGTTATGGCAAGAAATCAAAATGCCTTCGCCTCATCGACTGTTCGGTGGTAATCGGAATGTTTGATCTAGTTATGTGACGCGATAAGAAGAACAACAAAGTCTTGCGATCGTGACAAATATAAGGTACTCTTCTGTGACGTCCCAGCAAGCAGTCAAAATTCCAGTCGAGATATATAAACATGAGCAAACAGCTAATACTATCATTCGATATGGCTCTCACTTTCCTCTCCTACGAAGATCTCAGAAGAACTGGAGTCCTCTCTTCAGAAGCCACAGCTCTACAGTACTGCCTCGATGTGGAACTCCTACGTCCTAACCATTTCTGTCCAGAGTGCCACACCTACATGGAGCTACGATCCTGCGCCTCCACAAAGTACAGCGATGGCTACTGTTGGTCCTGTCCTGGCGGTCAGCACCACCTCTCTGTCAGAGCAGGAAGTGTCCTCTACAACCGCAACATTACCTTTATCAACTTCCTCCACCTACTTTGGATCTTTGTCAACGGTACCAGCGTTGCTGATGCAGCCAGAATCCTGTCGATGAACGAGAAAACAGTGCGATCCCTTTACAAAGCTATTCGACAGTGTATGGTGGAGGACCTTCTCGAGAACGGAGCAACGAGGAAGATTGGAGGACGCGGGCACATCGTGGAGATCGACGAGTCGAAGTTCGGCAAACGGAAGTACCACCGTGGACGACGAGTGATCGGGAAGTGGATCGTTGGAGGCTACTGCAGAACTACCGGCGAATGCTTCTTGGTGGAGTGCACAGACAACAAACGGAACCACCACACTCTTCTTCGTCTAATCAAGCAACACGTCGCTCCTGGGACCATCATCCTTACCGACAAGTGGAAGGGGTACAACGCCCTCCGACACCACGGCTACACCCACTTGGTCGTAAACCACAGCAGAGGCTTCGTCGACCCCGTCACCGGTGTTCATACGAATACATGTGAGGGCATGTGGTTTCACGCCAAGAGGCACATGCTACGAGGACACGGCAGGACGCGAAGAGACTCCTCAGCCCTCTACATCGCCCTCGCTGAATTCATCTGGCTGAGAAGGAACCACCTGACCCGCTCCGGCCCTTCCGTCAGAAGATATTTTAACCAGGAGCTCCCGCAGTTGATGCGTAGAATTTTTGATTAGAATGTGTTTAATAGTTTTGTAAATATACCGATTGATTATGTAATACATTGCTAACAGTTTAATGAAATTATTATGTACAGTTATGGACAGTTCAATCGTGTTTTTCACTTGTTCGTTAATAAATAGATATTAGATATGTGTCTCTGAAAATTATATTGCTCATATATATTATATTGCGATAGTATAATACTAGTATAACACTATCGCAAATATAAGTAGGTAATAAATGATATCATTGAGGTTAGTAGCCCAGCCATAATTCATTGCCCGAATGACCGTGCCCCAGGTGGTTTTGCCCGAGATGTGCCCGAGATGTGCCCCAGGTGTGCCTGAGATGTGCCCCAGGTGTGCCCCAGGTGGTTCTGCCCGAGGTGTGCCCGAGATGTGCCCGAGATGTGCCCAGGTTCTTTTCCCAAGGTTTCCCAATTACCATGCCCGAATTTTGCCCGAGATGTGCCCGAGATGTGCCCGAGGTGTGCCCGAGGTGTGCCCCAGGTGGTTCTGCCCGAGGTGTGCCCGAGGTGTGCTTTGTGCCCCAGGTGTGCCCGAGGTGTGCCCGAGGTGTGCCCGAGTTTGTGCCCCAGGTGTGCCCGAGGTGTGCCCCAGATGTGCATCGGCAGATTACCGAGTTACCGAATCGTCAACTTAATATTTCAATAGTTAACCTCAATTTTACGACAAACTAGGCGCTCTGGGGGGCTAGGGGTGTTGCGCGAGCGTCAGGTAGTACGTGGTCTGCCAACTGGCAAAAATTTTTTACGACCTCGGACCCCCTGTGGCTTTAACTATGAACATCTAGCTTTTTAGAAGGGACCACTTGAGAGCTTATTATTGTATTTATAGGATCTCGTTGACTCTTGTTACAGGATATTATTTATAGCTGGGAGCAGATAAAGAATCTATTCTATGATCCCGTTTATTTTCAAAAGAACCACATGGCTAAAAAGTTCAATGAAGTGATGGTTGGAAGTATAATTTCTAACTATACGTAGTATGATTGAAAAAGTTGGACCCCCAAGTGGGGTCAAAAACGCGAATTAAATAGGTAATAATTATTTTAGTTTCTTGAGTCTCCCCAAATCCTGGAGTCGGCCTCATTTTAGGGCACGCACACATTTGGGGTTGAGGTTCGATGTTTTGCATAGAACGTACCATCGAGTCCAGTCGTTAATAACTAAACGTTAATATATACAAAACGTTAATATCATTTACATATGAAATGAGATTGCACTGAGCACTCATATTCCGCTTATATCCCGATCATATCGACAGTAAATATTCAGAGTTCACTCTGAGTTTATTCTTCATCCTCCACCAATACTTGTGTCAGTCGAGTTCATCTTGATTACCTCACCATGTCCAGTTTAAACAAGCTTTAATCTGATTGAGGTTGTGGCTAGTGCACGTTGTGGCTAGCGCACCTCGTGATTAGTGCACGTTAACTGCCTCAGCTAACTTCTTCCAGTCGTGAAACTTTTGATCTCGGTCTTTCCTTCGTCCGACTGATCCAGGACCACCTACTTAAACTTGTAGTCCTTAACTCTCCATATCTTGGAAACACTCTGGGATGATATCTGGGACCTGTCCAGACTATATCCCGTTGAAATCGCTTTGTTACGAATTATTTCTGATTAAAATATATATTTGACTGTACTAATAAGGTGCTTTTGAAGCTTGAGGACGTTCTTCGAAATGTCAATCTGATCACATTTTAATCACACGCCAGTAAATAAAATCACGATGATAAGTAAATGATATTACGACAATCAGTAAATACTAGACTAGACAACGTTCTTATATTTAGAAGTTAGTATCGCACTATCATTCGTGATCAAAGTAAGTATCGTAGGTTATTTATCATATTAACATACTAATATTAATACCTTCATCATTAAACTCGACCATAAACAACCACTAATCAACTGGAGATAAAGTCAGTCACTGAAGGGTTACTAGTCCCAAACCGAGCATATCTTCTGATCCAGCCTCTAGGTTTCCCTGGTTTTGTACTGATATCTAGCCGCTCCAGTACCATAGCTGACGTATCTCCTAAAGTCATGTGACCGAACAATCGTCTAGTCATGTTACCGAATGCCCCACAGTCTCAGATTCTGCTCTAGTGTTTTTGTTACCGTTTTTCTAATAATAAACCAATCGAACCCACTTAACGACGGCTTCAATCAACTAGCATAACGAACCTCTGTCTCTTGTGACGATACTTTGCTGTTCTGATGCTTTAGCTACTTTATTTCAATGAATAGAAGGAACAAGCTGCAAAATCATTCAACATCAATCGTCAGCCGATCTTGCTTCTAAATATACCTCCCCTTCGACGACTGTACTCGGGTGGTCTCGAATATCTGTTCTTTTTTATTCCCTACAATTATCTACCACTGCCACTATTCAGAATAATCTTCATAATAACTTAACTAAGATAATAAACAACCGTTTACAATTCTACTCAATATCTCATTAAACAGTTTCGACGGTGAACGCAACATAATTTGAGCATAAGTAAATATTCATTAAAAATATTCATAATATTCATAATATTCATAATATTCATTATTAAACACAACACTACCTTGGTTGGTAGTGGCCTCCTCGGGTTAACGTTGGCGTGCAGTACGAAGTACCAGCTGAGATATTCTCACCATCATTTTAATATAAGCATAACGAATTTACTTAATCTCCACCAAGTTCTGATATTTATTTAATCCCATTTATTTGTCTCTCTAGAATATTTGTTTTAAGAAAAAAGTGCTTAAAGACCATGACCGGGGGGGGGGGGGGGGGGGGGGGCAATGGCATAAAATGGAGACTTTTTCTATGGAGAAAATGGAAAAAGTCACAAGGGTGGAGAAGTTTCCTTAGAAATCGATCGGATATCCGGCGTAAGTAGTTAAGAAGGTGCTTGGCCTGATATCAATCAGAAATTTCATTAGTTTTCAGGAAAAATTCTCAAGGGCTAGGTCCCGAAAAATATTTCGGCTCATAATGATCAGAGTAACATGAACACTGGAGAAAAGTGTAGAGCATGACAAGTAATCCTAAAATTAGTTTCCAAGGAAACGTTTCCACCGTTTTGTTAAACGGTCTGCAAGAAATTTGTGACTGAAATCTTTATGGGTCTGGAAATGTGAGCTTTGATTACCAGTGTGCGTCAGTTGTCCAGCCACCAATCCGTACGATAGAAACTAATTTTTATTGTGCTGTTATTTCTCCTATTTCTGCTGGTCGAGCAAACTGCTTAGTCCTTAAATTGGTAAACTCTGGAATTGGAGTTTATACTGTTTACCATTTGAAAAGATTTTGAATAAGACAATTTTCGGTCCGAGTCATCCTCGATACGTACCTCTAAAAGCAGACTCCCCGCTTCCGAACTAGTATTGCATAGGGGAGGCCTGCCGAAAAACCCTTGAGTAATTCTCCATCTGTTTCATTTTATGCCATTGCCCCCCCCCCCCCCCACAATGACCACTCACAAATCCGAGGTTTTCAAGCAATTTTGACACATTTATGACAACTTGTTGCATTTTACGCGGTTTCAAAAGGGGGTTTTTGAGAGCCGGCGGTTGGTTGTGATGGTTTGTGATGGTTTCAGGAATAGTTCTTGACCCAAAATAGAGATTTGGGTTAAAGAATTCAGAATTTCAAAATGATCTTTAAGCACATTTGTCAGAGAAAACAGCAGATTAGAGTTAAACAAATTCTTCATATTATGGAGCTAGGGTGTGGACTAAATTAAAAGTCAACTAATTCATGTCCTTGTCAAAATGGATCCTTCAAACTTGGAAGTCTCCCAAAAATTGCCACTCTGAGGCAGTGAGGCGACGTACCTAAGTGCCGCCCTCCCGTTGATTCTGTGTGTCGCCACTAAGTTCCAAAATGGCGCCTCATTTTTGCTAGATGCACTGTTAATATTGGAAAATTGTCCCACATTATGTCGTCGGTTTAAATTTGACTTGTTATTATTATTGCATTCATGTAATATGTCAACACGTTTACTGGTTTTCTGATAGGCTGTGGAAAGTGGGCAGCATATCCAGAAAATAGCCATAAAAACGAACCCTGTCTCATTATAGAGTTTTTAACGATCGTTTTGAGATCAAGTCATTATCTTAAGGAATCCAACATGTACAGAGTTTCAAGTAAGGTCTTCAGCTGAACAAAAGTTGACGAAAAATGAAGTCCGAAAATTTTCGTCGATGAAAGATTGATCGTCTTGATTAAGTTTTATTTGTTCAATGAACTATTTGATATTAGACTTCATAAAATTGCATGTTTCGTATAATTTGTTACTAGTATCGCTTTAGATGGCTTAGTTGGTTAAATCTTAGATTTCAAAGCGGTCAAATAAACTTTAACTTATCATTTAAAATGTTCATCACAATTTATATAATATAAAACATCACAACTGACTTCCCCAAACTTAAATATATTGTCGCGCCCAACATTATCAGTAACTTAAAATTTTATAGGTGCTTAGTAAAGATCACCCCTTGGTAGCACACCGTACAAAACTTAACAAAAAAGCAGACAAGGTAAATGTATTCCTCATATATTTTCGAAATAATATATTTTTAAACAAGTCCGATCTATGCCAGATAATCCCCTTAAAGTTAATAACTCAGGGTTCGCAATTCCATACAAAGTAAAATGTTTCCATACAAAGTAACATTACAAAGAAATATTGCTGACCTTGCCCTTCCCTGAGATACCAAGCACGATACGCAACATTTTGTGTATGTCCCGTCCGAACTTTTCTTTTGATCCTTTGTCAGTGTCCATGTTTCTGATTCGTAGAGCAGTACCGATTCACAAGCCGCATATAAACAAATACGATCGGATCCTAAGGTTACTTGAAAATTCAGATTTCCAGATGTTATTGAGTTTATGCTTAATTGCTTTTCTAACCCTGATCTCTCAATCTGTGCTCTCAATCCAGGAGCCTCAGGCACGAAATCATCCACATTTTCTATGGTTTCTCCTGATTGACTTCAGAGGTCGCTGGATCAATCCTCCATATTCGGTGTCATAACCTTGCTCTGCCATCGTTTATGAGTAGCACTACGCTCGCTGCTGCTGATTCTACTCGGAGCAGGAACTCACTAGCCATGTCCATTGTCCATGTCTTCGGATGTTAATGTTTTGTCGTCCGAAAAGACCACATCGGTGATGATCTTGTGCTTTTTCGCTCCTCGTCATCACTTATGGCTTGCCTCATACAGAAGTAAATGACAATTACAACGAGGTAGGGTGCTAAAGTATCACCCTGTATCACACCAGCTTGTTTCTCGAACAATTCTGTTTCTCCATCTGGTTGGCCATTGTCTTCTCATAAATGAGCTGTGTGAGCTCTACGATTTAGACGGGGATGTCATATTAAGCTGTTAGTGTCTTGAATATTTTCCCACGGTGTACGCTGTTGAAACCGTTCTTAAAGTCTATAAATGTCAGAAGTCAGAACAGCTGGTGGTTTGCAACTCTTTAAACTCTCTATGAGACGCTTTATTAGTACCAGTATCTGACACCTTATTAGTACCAGTATCTGGCGGCATGTTCATCTGCCTGGTCTGAATCCATTCAGGTTTCTATGCAGAATGGTCTGGTCTCCATTTTATTATTTTTATTTTATTTTATTCTATTTTATTTTATTCTATTTTATTTTATTTTATTTTATTTTATTTTATTTTATTTTATTTTATTTTATTTTATTTTATTTTATTTTATTTTATTTTATTTTATTTTATTTTATTTTATTTTATTTTATTTTATTTTATTTTATTTTATTTTATTTTATTTTATTTTATTTCTGGTTTTAACCTGTTTAAGATCATCCTGTTGTTCATAGCCTTTGCTACTTACTAGGGATGACATGCTCTTTATTATCTCAACCAACCAAACTTTACTTATCCGTGCCTTTTAATAAGGCTGCTAATATTTACCAATATTCTCAACTGGAACTTTAAATGAGCATGTCCATATATAAGATGATTGGAACTGTATCACGGCCCAGGCAGACAGTAACACTGTCAATATTGTGAACTTCGTAAACTCCACTGTCAACAAATATGACTGTACCAAATATAACTGTATCAAAATCAACAGATCTTTAAATTTGCCTAGTCTACCATCTATAATAATGTCAAATCTCGTTGCCATCTTGTCTCGCCTGATTTGAACCTTTCACGACCTTTAAGATAACCCTCAGACATGAAGTGACGCTGTTATGTTGTTAGTATAAAACATAAATCTGATAAGGCCGAGGTTTTAATATTGTAACTACCCTCAGGCCTGAAGTGGCGCTATTTTTTATTAGTATAAAACATAAATCTGATAAGGCCTAGGGTGAGATTTTAATATTGTACGTTACGATTTAGGGAGCATTACTTGTTTAGGACATGTCTTTTGTCTGCCATAAAGCCGGGGCTCTTTTGGTTCACAATCCCTTCAAAAGTTAGGTCATGTGCTCTGGTAAGTTGTTAAACCGCTAACTCGAAATAAAGTTCCATAATTACATCGGGATAAACCCCTTCGGAAGAATCATAAAATTTACACTGTGTTGAGTAATTTTATCAATTTAATTAATTCTAAAATGTAAAAAATCATTAATAGATATTGAGCTTCTGTTAGAGATTTCTTGAAGTAGATTGAAGTATTAAATGTTACATTGTTACATACCAATATTGGTAAAACAGCGTTAAAAGTTTATCTTAAAGTATCTTGTCGGTAGTTTTTGTTTTGAAATCCCGGTATTTAACAAAAATTCGTCTCAGTTCAGTTTTCACCTTAAAAATTTGTCCAATTAAAAGCAGAAATGTTTAATTCTAAGCTCGCTGTTTTAGATTTAGAAGGCTTTTTTCCTTAAAAAGGTCTCAAACTAAAACTTTCTCAGTTTTTGTGAGCGCAATATCGAGCAATCAGACAGTGCCAATATCATCAACTCTATAATCTATCAATCTTGACTATAACAAATCATTAACACTTGAACCACGTTCTAGCCAACTACTTTCAACCCATCAAATCGTGTCTAGTCTAAAATAATATTATCACATCATGATTGTAGTAAGTATAACGTACCAAAATCATCGGATCTTTAAATTGGCCTGGTCTATCATCTAGAGTTTAGATGATAATGTTGAATCTCACTTCTATTTTGTCTCGCCTGATCTGATCTACCCTTTAACTACCCCTTAGACCGGAACTGAGGTTATTATGTTGTTAAAACATAAATCCCAGATGTGAATATTAATATTGTAAGCTTTGATAGGATGTATCTTGTTGGTAGTTGTCGTCTTGAAATCCCGGTATTTGTCTTTGAGTTTTCATATTGAATATGCCTTGTCAAAAATCTGTCCGATTAGAAGCAGAAATATTTATTGTTTAACACTAACAAAGAACTGTAGAGATAGTATTGCATATATCCACTCTCGAAATCAAGTTCTATAATTTCATCAGGATTAACTCCTTAAAGCCTCGTGTTGGTTGTTTTTGTCTTGAAATCCCAGTACTTGTCAATAAATCCCAGTATTGAATATGCCTTGTCAAAAATCTGTTCTAAATCAGACATATTTAATACTAATATTTTACATAATCTATATTATTATTATATAATTATAAGCTTGCAGTTTTAGAAAGAGTATTGCTTGCAATCGTGTATCGATTGACGGTATTATATAGAAGTGATGATAACAAACAGTGTGATTACCCGCGTTTTTAAGTAAATCAAGACATTGGTAATGCTCGTGAGATCCAATAAACCGTGACGTGACGTATCTAGTATCGCGCCGCCTTCTCGTTTATTTATGTCAGTACGCTGAAGTGCCGATACAGTATGTTGATCTTGATTCATGCTAATTCTACTGTATTATGAATAGGAGCTTTTTGTATTCGACCTCTTGCCAACTCAGGGTAAAAATATGACACGAGGAAATTGAGAGTTGTGCATAAATGGTTTAAATAAGGTTGTTAAAAAATAGGTCCCAATAACAAGCCGGAGCCATTCTAAATGTAAACTAATATGCCATGCTTTTATTTGCACATTTCTTTAGACGAGTATTCTAAGACGGTATTGTAGTATACAAATTTCAGATCAAGTTTCTGATGGAAGAGAGAGGCCCTGCTTAAGATTAACGCTTTTGATTTGCAGGATGACATTGTAGCTGACGATTTTCAACTTTGAATAACATAACTGCTGTGTCGGATACTCAAAAGATATACAAATTTCTGATGAAAAGACGCACCTCGTCTATCTCATTATCTTTCTGCCGCCGCAAACTCGTATCATATCAATCATATTATCACATTATATTATCATATCAAAACCATCAGGGCCTCTACCTACAATCATTAAATGATATCCTCTCCATGTCCCCACCCCCAAAACAATGGTCACCTCTGTTTGTTTGTTGTAGACAAGTTCATTCTCAGATAGGTACCCTAGGGGATGGTTCATCGGGGTGCAAGTGGTTTGAATTCTTGTTTTGAATTCTTGTTTTTTGTGTAACGCCGGAGCCATGCTAAATGTAAACTAATATGCCATGCTTTTATTTGCACATTTATTTAGACGAGTATTCTAAGACGGTATTGTAGTATACAAATTTCAAATCAAATTTCTGATGGAAGAGAGAAGCCCTGCTAACGCTTTTGATTTGCAGGATGGCATTGTAGCTGACGATTTTCAACTTTGAATATCATAACTGTTGTGTCGGATACTCAAAAGATATACAAATTTATGATGAAGAGACGCACCTGGTCCATCTAATTATCTCTCTGCCGCCGCAAACTCGTATCATATCAATCATATTATCACATTATATCATATCAAAACCATCAGGGCCTCTACCTGCAATCATTAAATGATACTCTCTCCATGTCCCACCTCCAAAACAATGGTCACCTCTGTTTGTTTGTTGTAAACAAGTTCATTCTCAGAAAGGTACCCTAGGGGATGGTTCATCGGGGGGGGGGGGGGGGGGGGGGGGGGGGGGGGGAACATAAAATGAAAGTTATAAATTTGAATTATACTTTTGAGCGTGCGGTTAAGGAATAAACTACTCGACGGAATGAATCCAATAGGGAAAACTGTCCTTAAATGCAAGTGTTTTGAATTCTTGTTTTGAATTCTTGTTTTGAATTCTTTTTTTTCTGTAACTAAACGCCTGATAATTTCTTGAAGTTGGATGATCAAAATAATGAAATATAATATAATACGTAGGGGTTGTTCTCATATTACGTAATCAGCCGAGGGGAGGGAGGTTTCCAAATGATTACACTATAGTGTAGTTTTGACAAAATATCTATGTGTATTGTGTAAAACTGATTACAGAGGGGGAGGGGGGCTAAAAATTGTCCAAAAAGTGATTAAGTAATATTATGTGAACGAACCCATAGTAAATATTCATAGTTTTTTTTCTACCCACGTAGTAAATATTGAGAGGGAAGATACCTGTCGTGTCTGTACGTCTTCGCAATCCCGTGATATAATATTATTACCCATTATTAGTAGCGAGCATTTGATATCATTTATTAAGAGTATATTACTTATGAGAATTAAGAATTATAGATTTCATTTAGATATATAAGTCATAAATCCGGATCCCGACGGCACTATCGTTGGCCTTGACTAAACCTGTCTCACAAAATCCATGAACATCGTAATTAAAATATTATGTGAGCTTGTCTCCCCCACCGGATGACATTTTACTTAATACATATAGACACCGTACTGGGGGTGGGGGGGGGCAACCATATTAAAGGGTTTTTTCGATTTTGACCCGAGGATATATAATTTAATATGGTTGCCCCCCCCCCCCCCCTCCCCCCCTCCCGTACTACTCGAAATTAAAAGTTATAAACGGCTACTGGAGGGGGAAAATGACACATTAGTGAACAGACTGAGACAATATATTTTAATAAATTAATATCAAAGGTTCTAGAATTCTCTGGCCCGTCTGGGTCTCTATAGCACTCAAGATGTCAGGGGAAGAAATACGAATGTGCATGTAACACCTTTAAGTAAAGATTAAATTTTCTGAGGTGGCTTAAAATTGTGGTTATAAAAGATAAAAATCTCACAGCATTGTGGGAATGATTGTTTATTTTGCAGCAGCCTCATTGGACACAATGTCAGAGTGTGTGTCTATACTTCTCTGATAGTGTATAGGAATGTTATTACAATTGTAAGAACATTTTTCTTTGTGAGCAAGGATAGAGAAATTCCGGCGTAGTTTATGTTTTGGTCGAAACTGAAATTTCATAATCTTTGCTCTTTGCAGTAATCAAATCAGGTTTTTTTTCATTTGTTTATTAATCTTCGGCTGAGTCGACCGAGGAGATCGCATAGATCCAATGGACTCTTAGCTAGTCCCTAGACTAGGTGACACTGGGATTCAAACCCTGAAACCTCTGCGCAGAAGGCGGATGCTCTAACCACTAGGCCACCTCTTTCAGTTACACTGGATGGTCGTGACCTGGACTAGGTTTAAATTGAAGGGAGTGATTATCTTGATCAACTTGCTTCTCCCACCGTAGACGAACATGTGGCACAAATTGGATTAGTTTCTTCATTTTCCCTAATTTTTGATTACTTTACCCTGGACCGTGTACGTGACCTTGGTTGGGTTTATAGCTGCCACGCAAGGCTTTCTATAGAATAGTATTAGGCAATGGTAGGACACCGGGCAGAAGATTTCACAAAAACTGCAACCTGTCCGACGTAGCCACTTTGCTAATTGCGAGCTCCGGATTACTTGTAATCCGGGTTATGTGACTGTATAATGGTCAGTTGGACCTCTATAAAATACATATATATACTGCTTTAATACAGATCACTTCAAAACCTATCCATCCTAATAATATTGGCCTAACTTGTTCAGTTTTTCGTTTAAGAAAGTTCTGGATAACTTTAATATTTTTATGATGAAATAAACTTTGATATGATTTTCCCCCTGAAATATTATTGATACACCTGGATGAAGGATATGGGACAAATTTTATTATTTATTTAACTTATAGTTTCCGATGATTACTACTATCTAAAAGTATCATACAGTAAATATTTTAATTTGATCAAAATCGTCTTGCCAACTTGTACTTTTAGAGCTGCCGAAACAATTTAGCAAAAATGTACGTTATTTAACACGATCCCTGGTATTTAACAAGCCGCCGCTTCTTGACGTCTTCATTACTTACCCCGACACAGTAGTATTACTTCAGGAAGTTGCACCGTATTTTAAATTCATCAAACGTTCATATAAAAATAAACATTATCTAATTCTTTGCTACTTTCCAAGAAAGTCAAGGCATATAATGGGAAACTCGGGAGAAGTCGACATAACAAACGCAGTGACAGTAACCACCAGCGTAATGACTAGCAGCAGTGGCCTGGCAAGCGCCCAAGCTGACACCTACGCCTACCTGCTGGAACCCTATTTCTGGATCAGTGTACCATGTGTACTGCTCAGCATCATGACTATAGTACTCAGCAGCTTCGTTATTGACCACTATCGCAAGAGCCAACTAACAGTGGTTCCTCTGATCTATACTATCATATCAACAGTTGACATCTTGACGGCAGTTGGGGTGATATACCAGTCGGTAGTCACGGCGCTGTTTCATAAACGTATCATTAAAGACTGGAATGATGTGGACAGGTACCATGCTGTTATCAGCTACACACTCATTGCTGTAAGCTACAGATCCTCTATATTTAACAACTTGGCGTTGGCTGTTTACCGAACTACTGTTATACTCCGACCTTTCCGGCTGATAAACATGAAAACAGTAATAGTGGCTTGTGCGCTGTATAGTGCAATCTGGGTCGCAATTGCAGGGATTGACATTTATTTGTCGTTTGAGACAGCAGGAGGAAGACCAGGACAAGGATTTGGTTACCAGACATACATTAAGGCCACCACCATGGGCAAGGACATTGAAGACTTGTTCGACTCGGACGAGTGTTACACCAAACTGGGGATAACACCATTCAGCATGAACCGCTTCAACTTCAAATCAGAAATCGCCCTGTGCGACTCAAACTTATACTCAGTGCTAGAATCCACCCTCCGAGCGCTGTTCACGGTGGTGCCCTTCTTGGTGCCGGTTCTGGTGATCACCATGACCTGTGTGGTTCAGGTGATTGTTCTCTACAAACCCAGGAGTTGTCCGACCAGCACAGAACAGAGACATGCCACTATCACCGTGTTCCTGATGTCGGTCCTGTTCGTGGTCTGTAACTCCGCGTATGCTATCTACACCCTTCTTCTTAAATTCAAGGTCATATTTGATCCCCAGATACTGACAATGGCCGTGTTGGGGACAGTGTTGCCCATACTGAATGCAGCACTGAATCCTGTTATAATCATCTCCAGGTGTAGCGGACTGAGGGGCAAGTTTGTGGAGAAGCTGTCGATGAGAGAGAGGATGTCGGTTAGAGAGAACACTATAGCACTCAGAAAAATATGAGGAATTGGGAGGTAAAACGATTGGACAAGATACATTATGTGCCAAGTCGTGTAACTCAAATATTTTGAGGATTGATTTTAGGCCCGAGTTTTGTTTGTGTCTGTAAGAGAAATTTGAAGGGACGAGAAGAAAATCAGAAAAAATATATATCTATATGACTGTAAGCATATTGATTATGATAGATTGATCATTAATGATTTATTGTTTGGTTGATAATATATTGATTAATATTACCTCTCATAGGGGTATATTATAAGGTTAAATTTATCATTATATTACATGTTTTTACCTCACGGACAAAAATTGGGCGGTTTTTAGTGACAATTGTGAATTGCGATTCAATTCCAGCGACCTAGTTTTTTATTTCATATATTTATTACAATCGTATCGATGAGAGCAAGTTTTTCCTTCCACATTTTTGTCCATGGGATGCTTTTTCGTGAGTCATATTTACAATTTTTTAATTCAGTCCCAAGCTTGGACTGGAAAACACGAAAAAAAGGTAAATGTTTTAATCGTTTAAAACTATTTTGTATGATCAGTATATTAATGTCTAATTCATTATCATTAGCTGAATAATATGTCTTTCTTCGATAAGTAATGGTGACAACTGACAGTGGTATAGTTCGAAATAAAAATTGTTTTCACTATCTGTTGCTAATCGGCAGTATAGTAACCATAATTTTATTCCATGGTTTGTACGCTAAGGTTTAGTTGAGATTGAGGGTTTTGAGTAAGGTTAGATAATGACTAATGATGGTTAAAGTTTTAGGTACAAGAGATTAAGACACGTCTAAACCCAATCTGACTAAGTTATTATTTAAAAATGTAAGTTACAAACCTCCGCTCGATTGTTCTTTAGAAGTCTGAGAACTTTAGCCCGATAGTAGTATTTCTCCGAGAGTACAGCACATAACGTGTCAACCTGCAAACAAACATTACATTATATGGATTCAGCTGACTACGATGGTATTAAGTAAAAAGCTGATAAGCTTAAACAGAGCATTACATCATGATTCTATTTTTAGTTTCATGGAACATCAAATTTCCAGAATTAAACCATTGATTGACAATGCCAATTTCATTCCCAATGAAACGACAGGAATATTCTCTGTTTTTTTCCTCAGCAACCTCAAATTTGGCGCGAAAAAGCTAACCTGGACGGAGGTTAAGGGAGTTCCAGCATCGTTCACATATATCGTCAATTCATCCTCCATATCTGTCAAGATGTTGTCATTATCCCCATCAATGTTCCTCATACAGATGTTCTTGGGGCTCTGAACGTGAGTAATGTACATGTAGACAAGGTCTCCGATCTCTGGCAGCTCCACGTCGTCAGGTTCAACCTGTGCGGGACTGTACGAGGGCTCCTCTTCTTCGGAACTCATTGATTCTTCGTCGCTGGAATCTTCCACTCTGGGGGAGAGACAAAGGGGGTAATGGGTTTTTCGGGTAAAATCAAGTTGGAGCTCGTTTTTAGAGATAGGTTGCAAAACACACCATTTTTGGAGCAACACTTACTTAGAGATGTAGTTCTGATGTTATTAAACACAGATAATACTAATTATAAATTGAACTATTTCCGTTGTCCTGGAGACTTAATGAACTCTGTATTTGACGGTAAAACTGTGTTAAAATGGGTATTTCTTTATCTTACTTGTAGGAGACAGCCATCTCAGACTTGAGAGTTGGGATTTCCGACAGATCCGGCTGTTTGGGGATGCAAATGTCGTATATTGAGGTGTTTGGGATCGCAACTCCGGATTCAACCTGAAACAAATGTCGTATATTGAGGTGTTTGGGATAGCAACTCCGGATTCAACCTGAAACAAATGTCGTATATTGAGGTGTTTGGGATAGCAACTCCGGATTCAACCTGAAACAAATGTCGTATATTGAGGTGTTTGGGATAGCAACTCCGGATTCAACCTGAAACAAATGTCGTATATTGAGGTGTTTGGGATAGCAACTCCGGATTCAACCTGAAACAAATGTCGTATATTGAGGTGTTTGGGATAGCAACTCCGGATTCAACCTGAAACAAATGTCGTATATTGAGGTGTTTGGGATAGCAACTCCGGATTCAACCTGAAACATTACGATAATACAAACCATAAACTTTAAGAGAATGTAACCAGACACTTTGATTCGGGTGTTGCTAATAACAGGTAAGCATAGTTACTATTTAGAATGAGTTATATTACGGCAATGACACTAAAAGTTGCCAAACTTAATTCTGTTTTAAGTATAATTTCAGTTTGATATAGCGTATCATTGCATCTACTTCTACTGTATGTACTTCTCATCAAATATATCATATTCGCACAAAACATACCAGAGATTTGTTGTAAGCTTCGTCTGTGTCTTTGTTTTCCAAAATAACTTCGATCCAATGAGCTGAAATGGTAGTATTTAAATAATTTAATTAATTTGGAATTGAAATAATATAACAAGAAACATTGGCGAGCCAGGGACATGCCGGATGTTTTACGGTAAACAGCAGTCTGAATCAATTAAGTTAATTAATTGATTCAGACGAAAAAAAGAGGTCTTCAATATTTCGTTCGGGTTCATGTTCATTTGGACCAATACCTTACGAGACATAATTATGTTCGTCATAATTTCGGTGACCTAAATGATTTGGGAACGAAAATATGGGAATCTTTTCCGAAAACCGCCAAACTTTGTACCCCAAATTAAATCATGGTATAATGGGGGATTTTTTCCATCTCCTTATTTTACAAAATCGAAACACAATATTTGAGAACATTAAATGCAAAGATCTTCCCTGATCAGCTGTTTCATCTTGTAAACAATTTCTCCGGAGCCTTTGGAAATTGACCTCAACTTAACTTCTAATCATAATCTAAGTCATAATAAAGGAAAATACGCAAAAATAATTATGGTGACCTAAATTTTGGTAGTCTGAAAATATGGTGTTTTTTTTCGAAGAACCACAGACTTGTCTCGTAAGGTATATTAGGACGCAATGAAACTACCGGACCACGATGTATGGGGACTTGCCACCCCATGGCAACATTAAAATATATCGACTCTGTTACATCGTTTCCTCAATTAATATAATAATAAATGTAATAGATTTGTAGTGTTGTAATTAGTTTAAAACTGCAATAAATATGAATTTATTGCAATATTTTGAAAACGCTTAAAATGCCATTTAGAAGTGTCAACTCTCCTGGCATTTGTTTAAAACGCACGTCAATAATCAATAATATATCAAATTAAAAAATGACGTTGGCATCGCTTAGCATCCAACATGAGTGAAATTTTATGGAACCCTTCAACCCTCGTCTGGAAATATATTGAGGGGCCGGGGGGGGGGGGGGGGGGGAGGAGGACCCCATTGCCTATTTTTGGTCACATGGACATCGGCTTTAACTTGAATTACGCGGTTCCGGGGCCCGGCCGGATTTTTTACCAAATCCCGGTCCCAGCAAAAGTACCAATTTTACCGGGATTTTAGATACAACTTCTATCAAGATTTTGAAAACAACTTGCAGCGTGACGGGGGAAAATTTCTAGTAGAAAATAGAAATCATATCATCTATAATATGAAACTCAACAAATTTGTTATCACTTCCGCACTAATAGTTGATTCCGCTAAATTTTGTGTCCAAATAGATCCCGGTCCCGGTCAAAATTGACTGATCCCGGCCAATTTCAAATTGGATAAATGATCCCGGTCCCGGTCATTTCAAAATTCTTATCCTGGTTGTTTGCTGTTGAATTATGATGAACATTAACATCGTGTTCGCCGTCCTCTTATTAGTAAGTATAGCTACATTTCAGCTCAATAGAGCATCATATATACGTATTAGCATTATTATATCGGTAATCGGAAATGTTTATTTTTCGAACAAAGATAAGGTCCCCCCCCCCCCCCCCCCCCCCCCCCCCCCCCCATATATTTCCAGACAAGGGCTCCATATAATTCACTCTTCTCGGATGCTGAGCGATGCTGACGTCATTTCTTACATTGTTAATTTGATATAAAATACCGTAGAGCTTAGAAGATTAACAGGTTATTTAGTTATTAGCAATGAAACATCCGACATGAGTGAAATTCTATGGAATTCTAGTCTGGAACTAATAATAACTTATTACAACGTACATAAAACTGTCAATAAGATGATAAAAGCTAATTTCGACTGACGCAATACAGTCTATACTAGTCATTTATGGACGTGTACCTGCAAAATTCTAGATATTCACGAAACTTTGCACATACCTTCCCAACGGTATGAATAAACGATTTCCGAGTGAAGACATTTTTACCGTCGGGAAACCCCAGGAGGGCCACGCCCATGTTGACCCGATGATGCAACTGACACTTTGCTCCTGAAGGTCGTAGAGACTTCAAAATGGGCAACAGCCAATACTTCGATGTCCCCATGTTCCAAAAATCTGGATACTCAGGAGGATTATTGGGACAAAATGGAACATTCTGGAACATTGGTTACATCGGTTCTAGACATGCAGTGATTCCCAAACTTGGTTGTAGTGGTCCTATGACGAATATTAACTCGTTGCGACCAATTTTGAACCATTCGCAGCACTTTGAGGAGAATGTTCATTTTCGTTCATTTCCGTTCATTCCATGAACCTGGGTAATGTTATGCTACTTTCGATGGCTCTAGCCTAGCTTGCAACTATATCCATCGTTTACAATTATTTTTGGCACCATTCAAGGGCTTATTAGGGCAAATAAATGCATGTCCCATTTTTGTCCCCATGTTCCGGAAATGTTCCAAAAATCCGGATTCATCAATTCTCGCGTAGAATGCAAAAGAACCGCAATTGGCACATTTATATACGACTTACGAAGAAACATATCCCTTGAAGTGCCAACTTTTTCGGTTATTGGCGAAAACTGATTTTCGGTACCAGAAATCAAATTAGTGCAAATTGTGCAGAATGGACATGTTTATGTACAACTGATGAAGCAACATGTACCCTCAAATGCTTACTTTTCAAGTTATTAAAAACCAGAGAAAATTTGCACAAAATAGAGCAAACTTGGTTAAATTAGCCATTTTTGCTTCCAGTTCTATGTCCATAAATGACTGTAGTAATATACATATTATATAAAATGTATTACAAATTCACTTGACATGGCAGGATGGCCGAGCGGTCTAAGGCGCTGGTTTTAGGCACCAGTTCGAAAGAGCGTGGGTTCGAATCCCACTTCTGTCAACAATAATTTTTTAGAAAATCCAGCTCGTTTGGAGATACGAGAATTAAAACTCCATATATCCTTATGTTTGACGATAGGCCACTGAGGTGGCATATTAGTAAATTGAACTTCAAAAAGATAAACCTATTGTAGGGGGCCACTTATTAAAACTGTGAAAGATTTCATGAAACTGAATACCCAACCAAAAGGTCTTAGCGAACTCAAATGATATATGGTACTACACGAACTTTAGCGTCTAAGGTAGCTGAACATCTTTCACAATCGCCTTAACTGGTTAAGTCCCGAAGATAATGGACATCAACTTGACAGCCAAACCATAATTTTAGACTGCCCTTGTCTTTCTGACCGTGTGCTATCCGGTCCCGCGCAGCTGAAAAGCTTCATCAACTCCGCGCGCGGGTAAATGCGCGGGCCATATCAAACGGATTGGGCTTCGCGCGTTCCTTAAAAGACAACCTTTGTGGACCCATATTCGATTGCCGAATGAGGTGACAAGGTAGCCAAGTTTCAGGGTTGCTAATAATAGTCGTAAAAATATATTGCGATAGTTCACAACTGCTTCAAAAGGATGACAATCGACTATTACTCCTTTTGCAAAGATTTGTCGGACAAACAAGAACCATGAATCTAACAGCGAGGTCCTATCAAACTGTTTATGTACGGTGAAATGAATATACCCGTACGTGTGCGACCCGCGACATGCATAATCATAAATACAGGTGGATTATTAACGTTATTACACCACACCATGGAACTTTTCTAAAGGTGTGTACCATTTTCTATTCAATTTGACCATCATTTGTTTCACCACTACGAAAGGTAACTTCAGATGGTTGCGGACATTATATAATTTTAAAGAGGTGATCACACTGCAAGTGTATACTCAGAGTAAAGTAATTTACTCTACAGATATCAGTCACACTTGACACATCATCTTGGAATATTCATCTCTACAGACTACACATCAAATACAGAACGGCGTGATTATGCCAGCCAAAATGGAATCTTTGCTGGCAGAATCATAGATTTGACATAATTCTAATACAGTTCTTCTGTGTGAAGCTTTGTACCAAATAAAAATATAACTCTTTTTCTGAAGCTTCATAATTCTATATCAAGAAAAGGTATAAAATGGTACCTGGTATATCTTTAGAATCAAGAAGTGTAATATCCCAGTCTCTAATGACGAGTTGAGCTGCACTAGCTTCAGCGTCGTTCTTCTTGTTTTGATAAAAGCCTTGGTATGTTTTGTAGCCTTTCGTAGGATGCTTTATCGTACAACTGAAATAAAAAATTATTTAAATAAATGTTTAATAAAATGAATATTTCTACCGTATTAATAATGTGGAGTTTATTCAACCTATTGGTTATTACGGCTGAACGAAATATAGTAGATAAACTCAGGTAAAGATAAGACTGCTGGTGAAAATAAGAATGTGAAGAATAATAATGTAAAGATAAGAATGTGTAAATATAACAATAATAATGTAAAGAATGCTGACAGTAAAAGTACCTTGTTCTCCACCCACAGTCACTGTTCAGAGGTTTGGTGAATGTTGCGAACTCGTGCTTCCTCTTTTGACACCATTCCTGCCAGTCAAACGTACGTTAGCTTATCTTACACACAATATTCGTGACAGTCAAGTAATATCTCTAAATATTTTCTTCAGCAGAAATCTCAGAATGTTAAAAAATGAATGTTAATGTACCGGTAATCATCAAAATGTAATATACATAATCACTGAAACCATGAAACATAATGAGTACATTTACCAACACTAAACATTATAGAGGATCACTATATCTGAGATTATCTCATGATAAAACAAGAGATAAGCAAAATAAACAAATAGCGTCCCCAAGAGACACTTACATTGAGTCTTGATTTGAAACCGTAGTGAGCCTTCTCGCTTTTAACAGCCTCAACAGTCATCTGGAGCGACTCACAGTCTCTGTTCTCTGTTATGTTCTTGAACACGTCACAAATCTCCTTACTCCACTCCTCCTAGTTAATTGGGTAATTAGTTAATTAGTTAACATCGATCAGTTAATTAAAAACTGAGCTTAAATAAAATTATCCACAATCCAAAATATAGGTCCTTCATTTCTTATCTCTTGACTCTTTACTTATCTATTACTTACTTAACTCTTATCTATCTATTATTTCCGTGTCATCGGTATTTACTTTAATTCAGTGTGTCCCGTTAAATAATATATAAACGGTCACTCAACAAACACTCTTACATTTTACTTGATTATTTTTTTAAACAAAGAAAATGTGTGCCAGTTATGTGATAAGATATCAATATATACACCATATCCAATTACCATATCCAATTACATTGTGATATGAATTGTTAATTAAGACAAGCTGGTTAGCAATAGGAAGCCTCGTCAGGCAAAGCCATTAGTCTGTATCGTGCAATAAGGATTTAAGCTGATTGGTCACCCAATTAAGCTGATTGGGTGCCTGTTAACTGCGTGTTAACTAGGTTCAATTGGGTTCAGTTGTCGGTCACCCTGTCGATGTTTATTTAGACTCACTGATAGGATTTCATTAGAATGTTTGGAATTAAATAAACAACCACAAGCTCCACATTTCAAAAGGTTCAACGATCTGTAAACATGTACCACCTATACATGCTATAGTTACACTCAGAAATGATGTCTAAGGATGATTCTAGCTACGGACGGGTCATCAAATACACTAGCTAGGTAGTTGAAATACAAGTCTGTAGAAAAGTTGGTAAGAAAGTTCAGAACGGTTAAGTGCTGCTCAAGGTTCACATTTCAGCAGTAACTAAAACTACAAAGTAACCGAGAACTAACCTCCAATTTTATTAAAGTTTGTTTTTAAGACCACACTCGAAGTTATTATAATACTCCTTTTTCAAGTTACAATCAACTAATAACTGCCATATAAGCTATAAGTTGCTGTATTTTGTTTCAATTAAAAACCATTCAACAAGAGACAGGGGCAGAATGTTTTCTTGTTAAAACGATGTCACTACAATCTCATATGACAGCACTTCAGCTCGTTAATTATAATGTCTCAAGGGAATCAGTTTACCGTTACGGTTGAACAATACAACACGCACTTCGAGATGGCAGGGCCTACTCTCATGCTGTCTATATGTGATGACTAGCTCTGAAAAACTGGGGACAACTGGGGAATGATCCCAGAACCTCGACATATCGCGTGTCTTGCTCTACCTATTGAGCTACTGTCCCTGATTCTCAGAGCGAAATCACCACTCATATACAGCACAATTTCATGCTTTGTGTGGAGTAATGTAAATAGTGTGGATAAATGCGAATATATAATCTAATAACAATGCAACACGCACTTCAACAGGTTACACAACTTTAAATTAATCCTCACAAACAAACCTTGGGTGTAATACTGCCGAGACTGCATCTTCAACAGGTTACACAACTTAATCCAAACAAACAAACCTTGGGTGTAATACTGCCGAGACTGCATCTTCAACAGATTACACAACTTAATCCAAACAAACAAACCTTGGGTGTAATACTGCCGAGACTGCATCTTCAACAGGTTACACAACTTAATCCTAACAAACGAACCTTGGGTGTAATACTGCCGAGACTGCATCTTCAACAGGTTACACAACTTAATCCTAACAAACGAACCTTGGGTGTAATACTGCCGAGACTGCATCTTCAACAGGTTACACAACTTAATCCTAACAAACGAACCTTGGGTGTAATACTGCCGAGACTGCATCTTCAACAGGTTACACAACTTAATCCTAACAAACGAACCTTGGGTGTAATACTGCCGAGACTGCATCTGAAAGCCTGGCCGTTAGGATACGGGAACTTCTTCCTGCGGATCCTATCTAACGTCACCCACTCAATGTTACCGTAATCAACAAAGAACAGCTTCACTTTCCAGGCGTCCCTCCATTTGAACTGGGGTGTTGGGCTGTTCGGCAGGAACAGAGCTCTGTAATGAGGACAATTGTAAGGTTTTAGAGAATATTAGCAATATATAATGATGGAGTATATTGTTATATATAGTTCAATATATTGACCGAGATATTAGCCCTATTGAAATTGGAGTAAGTTGGAACCACCAGTGAACAGGATGATCTTTAGTATGTTACCTCCAGCTAAGGTATGATAAGTAATTTAAACCCTGTTTAATGAAACCTGGAAATATGCTAGGAATGTAGTGTACTTAATAAGAGTCAGATTACAGAAAAGCATGGGGCTCCAATCAAAATAATCCAGTAAAATACAACGAGTAATAAATAATCCACTCTGGGTAACACAGTAACAGAGTAACAGAGTAACAGAGTAACAGAGTAACAGAGTAACAGAGTAACAGAGTAACAGAGTAACAGAGTAACACAGTAACACAGTAACACAGTAACAACAGAGTAACAGAGTAACAGAGTAACAGAGTAACAGAGTAACAGAGTAACAGAGTAACAGAGTAACAGAGTAACGGAGTAACAACAGAGTAACATAGTAACAGAGTAACACAGTAACACAGTAACACAGTAACAGAGTAACAGAGTAACAGAGTAACAGAGTAACAGAGTAACAGAGTAACACAGTGACACAGTAACATAGTAACACAGTAATAGAGTAACAGAGTAACAGAGTAACAGAGTAACAGAGTAACAGAGTAACAGAGTAACAGAGTAACACAGTAACGGAGTGACGTACGGGTCGAGGGTATCCAGACAGCTGTCATGACTGGTCCCCACATCCAGTACAATAGCTCTGTACCACTGCTGATCCTCCTCAAACAGTCCACATACCAGCTCGTTCACGTAGAAGCGACCGTGTTGTTCCGGGGGAGCTGCCTGACAACGGAAATACACATTTAACAGGGGGGGGAGGGGCAATAATGGGGTTAGCTCATCAAAATACTCCAGTAAAATACAATGAGTAATAAAAACTCCACTCTAGGTAACAGAGTAACAATATACCAGAGTAACACCAGTAAACACAGTAACAGAGTAACAGAGTTAACAGAGTACGACAGAGTAAACAGAGTAACAGAGTAAACACAGTAACAGAGTAACAGAGTAACAGAGTAACAGAGTAACAGAGTAACAGAGTAACACAGTAACTAAACAGAGTATCAGAGTAACAGAGTAACAGAGTAACGGGAGTAACAACAAGTAACATAGACACAGAGTAACACAGTAACACAGGTAACTCAGTAACAGAGTAACAGAGTAACAGAGTAACATAGTTAACAGAGTAAACAGAGTAAACACTGTGACACAGTAACATAGTAACACAGTAAAAGAGTAACAGAGTAACAGAGTAACAGAGTAACAGAGTAACAGAGTAACAGAGTAACTGAGTAACACAGTAACGGAGGACGTACGGAGTCGAGTGTATCCATACAGCTTGTACCATGACAGGTCACCCACATCCATAAAATACTCTGTACCACTGTTGAACCACCTCTAACAGTCCCATAACCCATCTCGTTCACGTAGAATTCGACCGTGTGTTCCGGGGGAGCTGCCTGACAACGGAAATACACATTTAAGGGGAGGGGCAATAATGGGGTTAGCTCCTGAACATAATCATGATCGAATATTAATAATGAGCTTTTTTTTTTTCTTTCTTAAAGGTGCAAAATATTGAGTTTTACTTTTACACCAAAAATATAATATGTGTAGAAAAATTAAATAGAAGTTCTTTGGGGAACAAAATACAACATTCTTAGTTCAGATAATTGGAAGCTTACCTCGCAAGTGGTTTGCATAAGTTCGGTGATTTTGACCAGATCGTTGAGTTGTGGGCTCTTAATCTGTACCCAGAAATAAGAGGGGGAGTGAGCCAGGGTCACATAACAATCTGCTCTGACTCCCAGCCAGGGTAGTGGTGCATGCACCATACCGGTCTGTGGGGGAATGTCGGATATAAGTATATATAATGCTTTTGGACACGAAGGGAAACACATAACGTAAGGCTTGAAATGCCGTTTTGTGTGAACACTGAACACATCATTTATCATTACCTGGATCTAAGTTTATTAACATTATATGTGGTGATTTATGCGATCCATATTTTATTTCTACTTTTGTTTTGTCAAATGCTGGAATATATGTATAATCAAATATGTTGACACTTGACTCAAGAGTCAAGACAGGATTTACTCTGACTCCACAATGTTCAGGATACTTGATGTTTGGTCTGCCCGGAGATGTGCCATTAGTAGCAACAGTTGTGACAGAGACTGGAAGCAGGGTTTCTGGATCGTCCTCAATCCCGTAAAGTATTAACTTGTTGCTGTTCTGACCGTAGGGTCGCTCTATTCGCAGCACACTCCCTTCCATCTGTAGGACTAGTTCTAGAAGGTTCGGCTCAGCCGGCTCCTTGAAGAATGTTTCGTACTCCGAGACCAATTTTCCTGGAATTTCGTTTTTAGTTGCAACACAACCATGTACAGATTCACTCTGCTATATGCACTCCAGGTTAGAAAGAGGTTGATAACACTTTGCACACAATTGTATGTAGGTAGTGTAGTTATACCGGTGAAAAAACCAATTTGAATTATACATTTAACCTCCACAATAACGCATATAATAAATCCATTATTTTGTAGTTGGTACGTCAGCATGTCCCCCAAGCCACCGTACCGCACAGCATGAGTAGGGATCAGTGTATCCATTGCATCCAGGCGCCAATAAGCACACCTACCATACCAAGCCCCAGTTGAACTCGGACATGAGGCTCCTTATTTTACCACACAGCACCGTCAGCGATGCACAGCCCGACTCACAGCTAGCTGACAGGGTTGGGTACCTGGACTGCCTGTTACCACAGCGCTCTGAGAAGTTATACTCTGTTTGTAACCTGAGGTAGTTTTCCAAATCAATCAAAAAGAACAAATGAAATATTCCAGAAAAATAAGCAGTTCTCTTCAGTTTATTTGCGGTGAAAAAATATTTTTAGTACTCAAATTCTATATTTTATCTAAGAATCGCTCAAAACTCTCGACTTATTGCACGTGAAACTGGGAAAACGAACAAAGAAAAACCACCGGAGGACAGTTATTAATATTGTCGGGTAAGTCCCCTAGGTGGAAGAGGTCTAGCCGGCTGAGTAACAGGTCTTGTGATGGGTTTCTGTACTGGTCTAGATACCGGTCTAGATGGGGCAGGTTTAAAGGCAGTTTGTGGAGCAGGTTTAAAAGCAGCGGGTCTACTGTTATAGGCAGGAGTGGGTTTATTATAGACGGGAGCAGGTCTGCTTGTTCTGCTGAACCCTCCTGAGGATACCCAGAGCTGTCAGGGTTATCTGCCCACACGACCTCCATTCTGGGGTAAAATAACAGTATTAATATGTGGGTCAACATCGTGGTAAAATAACAATATGATACATTATCACAATATAAAAATAACATCGTGGGTTATCGCTCGATGAAATTATAACTTCTGTCCAGCAAACGACCGCAAAGGTACCGGGATCACGGTCGATCTCTGCTTCTGTCTAGTCTATAATATGCATTAACCAACCACGTCTCATGCATAGCAGTAGAATATACTATTTCAAAGAACACAGCAGAAAAATAAACTCACAGAGCTAAAGAACATTTTCTTGGCTCCAGCGGGTCTCCTGTTCTTCTTACTTTTGCCCTTCTCCTTGCTCTTCATCATTGCAATGTGGGCTATCTTCTCATTTGCTACCACATAGAACACAATCTGACCCTGCACAATTCTATAGTTACAAGCTTTACAAGCTCTACAAGCTTTACAAGCTCTACAAGCTTTACAAGCTCTACAAGCTTTACAAGCTCTACAAGCTTTACAAGCTTTACAAGCTTTACAAGCTTTAAATAGTTTGACTTCGTGGCCTTTAAAGGATTAGATTACAATTCTAGTTCTGTCAAATTCAAAATATTTATAACAGCACTGATGGTGCAATGAACCTATTTTTAAGATATAAAGGGTTGGCCCAAAGTATCTGTCCACACGCAACCCTTTAAAAACTCACGCAATTCCGTTAGAAATGCACACACATTTTCGAGATGTAACCTTCTATAATGTTTTTATAATCGTGCCGATGGTAAGTGGTTTAATTGATGTTTTGTACCACAGATATGCAATTACATAATTAGGATTATTTGGCAGTGGATCATCCGCAAGATTACCTCTATGAAATACTATAAGCCATATTAGGGGGCACTCAGAATGAAATTGGTTGTCTGTTATGGAATAAGTGAGTCCATACTTTTGCACCAAATTAACGACACTGTAATGCTATTTTCGTAAGAATAGGCGGGTTTTATACTTTTGTTAACTTGACAGCCCAAGGTAAGATTAAAAATACTAAATCACAAGTGCAGCTTTCTATATGATCTGAATTTTATTCAAGATTAGAACCACAAATACAAAATGAGAAGCTTAAGATTAAAATAAAAAAGATAAATCACGTACCTGGGCATTTCTCTCTGCTTTGATAACGTCAGGCATCAATCTTGCTAAGTCATTGATGGACTTAACACCCATGGCCTTCAAAGGGAGTACCTGAAAACATCAGCCATTCAGTCGAAGAAACATATTGATGAATTAATAAAACGCTTGACAGTGAACATCAAAATTAACCTACAAAACTTATAGGCTAAAGAGTTCAATACATTGCCCTAGTATCTACTCACGGATCCTGTAGTGTCCTCGTACTCCTTGGGGAACTTCGTTGCCAGGACCCCGTAACTGGCTGTCATAAGGACACTCCGAATCATGGCTTTTATGTGATCCACGTCTGCCATGATCGGACTTGTAACTTACTGTTGTTACCGATAAAAACTTTATTCTGTATTGACTGGAGCTATAGAGAGAAGCTGATGTCAGGTTTATCGGGTAAATAGATCACAAAACAGGTTAAATGAATAGGTAGAAAATAATAGTTATTGATATGACAACTGAGGTTAGAGGAAATGACTTTAATTTGAAAGGATATGGAGTTTTCTAGATTTTAAGAAGGTATCATAAACTAAGACTTCAAACTTGCAAACAATTATCCGACACGTGGTGACTATTTGCTCATGTAACCAATGCACATGATGATATTTAAGTAAGGGAAAGATGGAGAACGTTGACCAATACTCATTTTAAACAAGTATGGAGACACAAGTTGGCCAGATCAGTCCCGAAACTTGGCAAAGAGAGCACACGAACAGCAACACAATTCCTTACTAGACATTGTGAACTAAACTAGGTCATATTAATAGGTGCAAGCCGACAACGGTCCCTAAAACTTGTCAACACTGTCTCATGGAAGAGGAGACAATGAACCACTTTATTGGTCAGTGCCGAAGTGGTCTTTCCACCGAGGAGGATACTTTGACTCCTTCTACCTTAATATGACAGACACAGTGGAAAATTTCTCACTACCAAGGATCATCAGCTTCATACATGCAACAATATGATTCACTAAATGTGGAGAAAACAAAGTTTAACTTTTTTCTCCATTAAGAAATATTTTACCGGGGTAAGCACAGGGCTCCAATGCTCTATATTACACTTTACAGTGGTCATGATCTATCCTGTAGTGATAATGACCACATCCCCCTACGAAGAAGAAGATATTCCAGTAACTACACAGTTGATGTAAATACATTAATATAAACTGTTGTAACCTTTAAGTATCAAGAAATATAAATTGGGTATAAATTTAAAAACACTACTTTGTAAAAATTATAAAAATCCTCTGTTAAAAACTGCTAAAAATGTTTAAAAGTTTAAAATAAATTGTTCAATTTGATGTTAGTAAGCTACAGTAAAAAATAAGTCAAACGCTGTAAATTAAAAACATATTCAACTTTGATTAATTCAGATTAATTTCAAATTCTTTTTCTTCAATATTTAATTCTATTCAAAATACTAAATTACATTAGAATTCTATTATTAATATAAAATTGATTTATTTTGTTCATTACAGATTAGTTGTTATTAATTTAACATGGCCATCTTTCTGAACTTCCATCAAATATCTTTGGTTTCTTTGTTGATATCTGGAAGTGGTACTTTTCTCTGTCATTCTCGATGACAAGGATTTTTCCATTGGCTGGTAGCTTGTCCCTGCGATCTACTAGAATATTATCATTTTCTTCTGAAACATCAATGCCACAATTGTTCTCTATTTCTTCAATCTTCTCATTCATAGCTTCAACAACTTCTTCTTTGGTTTGGTAAGGACCAAGAGATTCATCAGAGAACATGATACGAGTACCATGGGAGGTTGTGTATGATTTCACCCAAAACTCTTTCTTCTTTACGATTTTCTTTACTGGAACTTTCCGGACTCGTTTATTTGACTTTTCAGCAGAAACTTTCTCACCAGATGCCTCTTTCCTTTTTACAGCGATAGCCTTTTCCCCTGATTTCTTTTGTTTAGCAGGTGCTTTTTCCATCTTGTTGACACCTATAATTTATCAGTTACATTATTTATTGGCAGTAGACTTTAAAGTAAACTATGCAATTATATAGACTAGATTGGTGATCAATCTGGAGGTATACTGAAAATTCCACCCTTAAAATATATAGTGATATGACGGACTAAGGATCTATAATATGTGAACCATGTTTGTTTTGACATGGGAACAGATCGCTGTTACAAAACTTGAAGTTGACATGTCCATCTACAAATAACATTTAGAGTCCCCACTGGGAACTTCCCAAATTACAGGTTTAAGGTTACATTTCTGTCATGCATCAACAAGAAATAATTGAAAACATTCAAGAAGAGAACCGAACAACTTATACAAATGTTACACGATTGCTTACAACTCAGGCTTGGCGATATTAAAATAAGCAACGATCGTGTTCTTTACTTTTAGAAAAACTAGTATTAGCGCTCGATTTGTCGCAAATATTTTAGAAGTGTGCAAACATCTCGAGAATTGCGCGGCGTTTTTTTCATGCACAGTGTACGATATTTTTATCATACGTTGCAGACCTGCCGCGCACGTGTGCACTGTATTTAATATAATTGCTTTGGTAGATCGGCGAGATGCACCACTGGATCATGCAGTAGTGGGCCTTGCCGAGCTGCGAAGGATCAGGATTGACATCGTGAATCCACTAATTTAATAAAGCCATAATATAATGAGATCAAATTGGATATGCTTAAACTTTTTCGAAAGGTTTCCCTGGCCCTTATTTAACTGTTCAAATAAAATGTTATTAAAGCTTTTGTAACAAAATTGTTAAAATTGGACTAGGACAATGTTGTCATACGTTGTATGACCCGCCGCGCACGAAGTGCGCGGCTCCCCCTGTAGCGTCGAAGACGCTGCGCTACACTATAGTGAAGCGACCGTGGGGGTCACCACGTGATACAAGGACAATGGACATTAACAATGGACAAAAATAAAAAATTAATGCTAAAATTACCATCATATACAATATAGTCATGGGTCAGTTTTCTATAATAACGGGTGATACTTTTACATAGCCATGTGTATACGCGTACTGCGTGACGCGACGCGCTTGTTTCACAAGCGTGCCGCCTTCGGCGGTCGCGCGCTACTGCAAGCGAAAGGGCTCCAGTTAGAGCAAGGTGATATACTTGTAAAATATTTGTTTCAAATTAGGACCGTCGACGAGTCCAACTCGGCGCCCGTCCTGGTAGGTTAAAGACCTTAAAAGTTTGCTCGACTTATTGTCAATTGTTGACTATTGTTAATGATCTGGCCCGGCGCGTGCTACTTCGTAGCACTTCGAGTTGCTACACGTTGTATACCTCTAGTCTCGTGCACGCCGGCGCGCGATCAAAAGCGGTTGCAGCGTGTGTCAAACTTCGAGCACTTCCGAGAAGAAAGCGGCGCGCGCTACTTCGAAGAAATTTAGACGAGTAACCTGTAACATCCGTCAATGTCAATTGTCAATCTTACCTGTTACAATTACCTAGCTTACTCATGAAACAATTCAACCAATCAGAGTACAGCTAAATCTGCAAAGTTCAATTTGCAAACTTTTGATCGGCCCAAAATGACACTTTTCTGGAAATTTTATAAGATATTACTCAAAATCTCGAGCGTGCTAAATCACTTTACACACTATATACAGTCGATCTTTAAGATTGTTCTAAAAGGGCCTCCGACAGTTGTGAGTTGAAACCAACTTCAATCGATGTATTTTGGATGATGATTAATCACTTAAAACTCGTGACTTTTTCAACCCGTTCGTGACTTTTTCAACCCGTTCTCTAGCTGGTCCTGAACGACTATTATATTCGAAACCCTAGTAACCCTCTAATCTTATCCCAACCTTAACCCTAACCCAATCCTTTGCTCTAACCGGAGCCCTCTCGCTAGCAGTAGCGCGCGACCGCCGAAGTCGGCACGGGAAACAAGCGCCGCGCGTCACGCAGAACGCGTATACGTACACATGGCTATGTGAACCCAAACGCTCCTACTAAATAACTAAATCGCTCGCCCAAATTTTAAGAAAATTCTTGTGAAAAGGCCCTTTAGGCATGAAAGTGATTTTGGACGCTGATTCCGAATCACCCCCCATGACGTAGGGTTAAAATGCTTCCCTGGAGAGTTATGGGCAAAAAACCGTTTTGGTCACGTGACAGGCTGGTAAAACGTGAATTCGATTATTTAGGGCTCGGGTTAGGGTTGTGGTTAAGATTATGGATACTCATACAGGATAGCTTCGGGGTTATGGTAAGGGTTGGGATTAGGGTTTATGTAAAACCGTTTTGTAAGGCTGCAAAACCAAAAAACCAAAGTCATGTGAAATTTTTGGGCGAGCGATTTAGTAAGAGCCGAACCCAAAAGCATATGCTGAAACACTAACCCTAACGACAGACGAGACATTTAATTAGACTAACTTCCTTATACGGTCATATCACGTGATTGTAGCGCGATGCACTACTGGGTCGCGCGCGCATCAAATAATGCTTCTCGCAACCACAGTAGTGTGCAAACCAACATTCGAACCACCAGCAGCTGGTGGTCAATTTCCTACGAACGCGACTTAATTTTGGTTCAGACTGGAGTCGAGCGCTACGTTATAGCTGTATATATAGCTCGTTTCACGACGAAATCTTCATTTATTGAGTTTGTCTGTCGATTATGTTGGAGTTTGTACTTTTAATTTTGTACTCGAATACTGTTAATTTATTTTTATTAAATAGTTGTTTTTCGTACCAGCACACTAGTACGTGATTCCTTTTGTTATTCTTACATAATTAGGAAGATTTTAAACTTCAATACTATAAATAATCAAATATTTACGAACACCGATCATCGGTATGTACCCATTATGCATTATTGGTATCGAAGTCTTATGTTGAGCTGGATATCGAAAAATTTCAAAATGTAAGGCTGTAATTTTGTACTTGTTTAGGTGTAGAACTAGGATTAACAACTTGATTGCTAGGAGCTAGGAAGAGATTTTAGTAATGATGACCCTTTAAACTTAAACTATATCTCTAGTGCACTTCGATCGGTTTTCTTTTCAATTTTGATAAAACCTAGTCGTGATCTTTGTTTCAGAACTTCACTAATTTATTAAGTTTTGTAGTTTATATAGACGGAACATGAGCAGATACCATTTGATTAATTATAATATATCCGATTTGAAATATTATTCTGTCGGAGTTTGAGTTCTACATGGACACATTTATTAACATCCCGCATGAATTTGTGTCGTCTTTACAATTTTTTGCGCTGAATTTGTATGCTTATTAATACTGCCGCATGATATCAGTAGCTGCTATAAAACTAGAGTGTATAGCATGTGTATTATACGATGTTTCCCACGTAAAAATCGCAGGTTGTTTTGGTGCGGCTGGGCACTCTACTGGTGATTGACACCAGAGACTGAGAAAAACTTTGACATAATTTTCAAGTTTGATATGACCTAATAACTACCACATTTACAGGAAGTATGGTAATACATTCTTGTCAGCTGTCTGGGCAAATCTTCTCTCGCAGAATTGGATTAAAATTTAATGTATTTTATTTCTCACTTCCAACGATGTCGCAATTATTAGGTAAAATTTGAAGTTATTTTGAGATTCAATTAATAAATTTTAGATTGCAGCTTGATATCACTTAGTATGTACATTGTACTCGGTTGCAAGGGTAGAACTTATGAGAATACTATCATAGTATTATTGCACTATACTATTATGGGTTCATCAAAGTTCGTATCATGATTTGTCACAATTAAACCATCGAGTCACTTGAGGAAACCCGTTAAAGCTCGCAATTGGCGACGAGATAAAGTTTGTGGTACCTCTAGATGTTAAGTTAACTCTTAGGCTCCAATCTTCCTTACTAATACTATACCTACCACTCCTTCTTCCTTGATAAGAAGTAGATCCATCTGGAACAGTGAGCTGCTTCTTCCCTTCTATCCCGTACTAGCCTACTCAGCTCTCTCCAAACCGTGAACAACTACTCCCGGTGCTAGAACTTTAACCGCATAATTATAACAGCACAATTCTTTCGCTTGAATCTCAGTCTGCTGTAAGACTGCTGTACCGGTAGAGTTTTTACTTGTATGATTCAGCAATCTGCTCTTTAGATGGTACCGTTACCTCCCGCCATAAGACTGTGCCGTCTTGGTGACCTTGAGAATATCATAAGGTCCGATATATAAAAGCACTATCCAATATCGAGACCCACTCAGGATCCCAAACCACGACTCCTTTCGGTCGTCTGTACTTGCTTTTTTCCTCCCAGCATGGACTAAGTCAATGATACTGTCTTACATCGCTGGCCTTGTTCTTATAAGTGTTCACTCGGCGCTCACAAGATAACATGTTCAGAGATCTGTTGCAGAACCTTGTCGTGCCGTCATTTATATACTCCTTGACTAAGAGCTACTTTACACCTACATCAAAAATGTGCTAAATGATACCCATCCTCTCCTCACATTACTGTACTTGCACTTACCATCCTCATCTTCGCCATAGAGGTGGTTAAGAGGGTGACGTACACAGCATCTAGCACGAATCCAATAAGTGAGTCTACAGTGCGTGTCGAAATACATTGTATGTACCCTTATATATTAATTGAGACAGAATTTTAATAGATCAACAAATTCTTAAAATTTAAAAAGGTAGAATTTAATTCTATGGCATTTATTGAAACCTGCTTTTTTAAAGTTGAGAATTGGTTTCAATTTCTAGAATATCACGATAATGTTGACTCAAAACTGTTTCAGGCAGCTATCAAGTCTCAAGATATGACATAATTTGATAGAATGTTAGTACCAACGCTATCAGTGCATTGAAGTCGAGTTCTCGATACAGGTATTATAATTAGGTTCTATCGACCGTTTTTGTAGTCTTAACTCATTTTTATTTGTTATTATACGACCAATTAAAACCTAGCAAACCAGACTTCTTTATGTGCTAAATGTTACTTTAACCTTAATAATAGCAGCATTGTGGCAGATATCCAGTTACATTTTTTCCAGCCGTATATTATAAATATACAGGGTGGGCCAAAAGTCAGTGTGCAAACGTTGGCATTAATAGCTCAGTCACTGAGTGCCCAATTGAAATAATTGGTTCTGGTATGACTTACTACCACCACTGGTTCGAGAAATTTGTCAAATCGAAACATATTTGTGTTCATTGTTTTCAAAAGAAGGTTCATTTTCGCATTTATTTGATAGTTTGGATAATCGGATCGAGCCAAATTTTATTGAATTGTGTTTAGCCATTTAAATTACGTTTGCTCTAAAAAAATGAGAGTATATATATATTACTCATGCAACTAAGATAAATTGAGTATAAATACTCAATTTATCTTAGTTTAAGTTGCAAGTTATATAACTCATTTTCTAAAGGTCTCGTAAACTTTAATCAATTACAGAGAGTGTGGCCTCTTTTTCACTGAAAAGACGCCATCAGATTTCATTGCATTCTGGGACCAATTTTGGTGTGATTTAAAGTATCCTACAAATTGGTGTTTACTGTTTCGACTTTTGTAAAATCACTGTAACAATATAATCTGTATTCTTATAGTTTCAACCATAATAGTGAAATAGAGGGGCTGGCCAATAGCCACACCCTCTGTAATTGATTTAAGTCTACGAAACTTTCAGAAATTTGTGTGTAATTCGGAGATAAATTAAACAAGTTGTTATCGGCCACCATGTGTAAACGGAATGTTCTAGCAGACTGTATAATACTATAAACATACATTTTCTTACACACACATAATCTAATCTCTGGAATGTTGCTATGATATCAATGGCAATGTTTTGATACTGTGTATTATCATGATTATGCCTTACAGGCCGATCTTCCGATGGAGTTTCGGTTGCCATGGCAACACATCAATATGATAAAGAATTTGTAAACGCAGTCACAACTCTGTCGTGTACACTGTACGGTGCGAGCGGTTATTTTATGATAGGTAACATCTACTTTTTCAGCATTTGCGGGATGACCAGTTCACACGTATATTTTCGCAGACACAACTTCGCATAAAATTATATCCAATTATTCTATAACCAATTATCTACACGGACTTCTGTCTAAATATGAATGAAATCGAGAAAACCAAATATTATATGTTTCATCCTGAAGTGCTGAGTTCTCAGGCAGTAAAATCATGATCCTGATAGATATCGAAGTCTCCTTAAATGATTGTCTCTGCTGCTTAATATATCTGGATTGTCGTTGGGAGGCGATGCAGATTTGTTTACTTTTAAGGGGGAAATTCTGCTCAGCAGGAGAAAGAGGTGATGCACATTTTGTATTTGTCTGACATGTAGGACTTGAGCCACGTTTCCGTAAGTGCAATAAACGGTAACGAGTGGTTTTTGGATTTCTCCTGAATAAGAGCTGAGATTTTTGGCACTTCCCATATACTCGCACTTGATGCACTAGGATTCATGGACTGGACATTTAAGACGAGGCATGAGGAATAACGGGCACGTGCAGTGTATCCTCTGAGGCGGTAGGAACTGCACTGCTGGTAGTGGTATAGTGGGTAGTATATATATATTACTCATGCAACTAAGATAAATTGAGTATAAATACTCAATTTATCTTAGTTTAAGTTGCAAGTTATATAACTCATTTTCTAAAGGTCTCGTAAACTTTAATCAATTACAGAGAGTGTGGCCTCTTTTTCACTGAAAAGACGCCATCAGATTTCATTGCATTCTGGGACCAATTTTGGTGTGATTTAAAGTATCCTACAAATTGGTGTTTACTGTTTCGACTTTTGTAAAATCACTGTAACAATATAATCTGTATTCTTATAGTTTCAACCATAATAGTGAAATAGAGGGGCTGGCCAATAGCCACACCCTCTGTAATTGATTTAAGTCTACGAAACTTTCAGAAATTTGTGTGTAATTCGGAGATAAATTAAACAAGTTGTTATCGGCCACCATGTGTAAACGGAATGTTCTAGCAGACTGTATAATACTATAAACATACATTTTCTTACACACACATAATCTAATCTCTGGAATGTTGCTATGATATCAATGGCAATGTTTTGATACTGTGTATTATCATGATTATGCCTTACAGGCCGATCTTCCGATGGAGTTTCGGTTGCCATGGCAACACATCAATATGATAAAGAATTTGTAAACGCAGTCACAACTCTGTCGTGTACACTGTACGGTGCGAGCGGTTATTTTATGATAGGTAACATCTACTTTTTCAGCATTTGCGGGATGACCAGTTCACACGTATATTTTCGCAGACACAACTTCGCATAAAATTATATCCAATTATTCTATAACCAATTATCTACACGGACTTCTGTCTAAATATGAATGAAATCGAGAAAACCAAATATTATATGTTTCATCCTGAAGTGCTGAGTTCTCAGGCAGTATAATCATGATCCTGATAGATATCGAAGTCTCCTTAAATGATTGTCTCTGCTGCTTAATATATCTGGATTGTCGTTGGGAGGCGATGCAGATTTGTTTACTTTTAAGGGGGAGGTTCTGCTCAGCAGGAGAAAGAGGTGATGCACATTTTGTATTTGTCTGACATGTAGGACTTGAGCCACGTTTCCGTAAGTGCAATAAACGGTAACGAGTGGTTTTTGGATTTCTCCTGAATAAGAGCTGAGATTTTTGGCACTTCCCATATACTCGCACTTGATGCACTAGGATTCATGGACTGGACATTTAAGACGAGGCATGAGGAATAACGGGCACGTGCAGTGTATCCTCTGAGGCGGTAGGAACTGCTGGTAGTGGTATAGTGGGAGCGCTGTTCCTGGCTGAAGAGGTGGATGTGGTCTGGGGTAGTGGTAGGGCATTTGAGTTTGAGGGAGGCTGGACCGGTGGTCGACTATTTCTGATAGGAGTCCGATCCTGGTTTGCATCGTTTCCAACAGTCTCCGTAACTATAACAATCCTGTGATCTGGTATTGGTTACTTAAACTTATTTAATTGAACATGGTGTTTGACGTTGGAGCTTATCACTTTACAGTTTACATCACCTTACCTGAATAATTGAATAGGATGAATACTGAATAGCATTTATTAATGCTTTCTTTACCCGGAGAACTCTGTTTTACTTGTCCCTCGGTAACACAAGACCGTGAGCCGTGACACTTAGTCACAATAATTAAGTCATAAGTCAGAAAGAAGTCCATAATTCGTACACCCATGATTATGTTAAATATAGATTGACTCCAGTCTCCATTGTTCAATGACTTCGTCAAAATGTTTTAGGAAAATGTTCACAGATTTGTTAATTTTGGACTCAAATTAACGTTGAGAAAAACTGAATTTATTTTGGAAAAATCCCGGCTAAAACCAAAATCCCGGCCGGTACCGGTACAAAATCGCCAAATACCAGCCGGTATTCCGGCTGCGCCGGTTATATCCCGGTCGAGTTCTGTCTGAGACCTAATTTTCTCTATTTCTCGTGCAATTTTAGATCAGACACAGTCATCTAAATTATTTAATAAGAAGGTTTAAATTATAAGCAATTAAAAACAGTTGGGACTATCATTGTTTGTGAGTACATATTATACGAATATAAGGTGGTTAATATAATTATAACACATTTAATATAAAACATTTAAGACACATTTTTTTATTCCTGCATTGTACTCATTAATTTAACTAGTAATATTATATAAAAACCACATTTCTATTTGTACAGGGAGCTGCTGGTAAACTACCGTCGCTATACATCGACTATGACTACAATCCTACTTTTAAAAACAAACTACATACATATCTCACATTTGCGAGGACTACTTCATCACAAGCAAAAAATCGACATTGGTAAATAAAGGTAGGTTCTTTTCACTGACTTCGTTAAATGAGTTACATATTTTCACACAAATTACGTGCGTGATCATTAAAGGGTTGCTTGTGTGCAGTTACTTCTGGGCCAGCGCCACCCTGTTGGGAGTTTTCACATGCCCCGCTTACTAGTTTAGCTCTTTCTAGTCCCCTGCTACACGGCATGTAAACAGGGATTGGCTAGTTAGAGGCGGTCCGTGTAGGCCTTACACTGTGCTTTCAGCAATACTCATAAGTAAATTTGCCGATAATACAATTTTACTCATTCTGGACATGTTACCTATATTATCATTATACTAGTATTTCTTCAGGTCTGTCTTCTATAACCACGATGAAAAGAAAAGCTGGGCGAAAACATTTGAGACTGCAGATTGCAGAACTGGAACACTTTATTTGAAGACAGTGGCTGCTGAGTGCTGAGCTGCATCAAATCTATCAGCATCATGTAACTTCGATCAGGAACAGACTCCATTTCATTTCCGACAACTAGCACCTGTTTTCCCTAGACTTACCAAGTATTAAGTAACTGCATTAGTATTAGGTTAAATTAAAGGCCCTACATCGAACAAGTCTAACAATTAAAACTTAAATGCAAGAGTGCACAATTTATCACTAAATATCTTCCTCTTTTAATTCTAATCAACACACGGTTTCGTCTTTGTTTCACCCAATCGTGCTGATAATCAGTAATCATGCACTCTGCACTCTAACTTCGAGATGTTTCAAAAGGGCTCCCGACGAGTTGAATTAGATCAATATTTTCTTTTGATACATAGATACTGATTGGGAGGTTCATCATACTATTCTTGTCACATGGTAACGATTAACGATTAGCTGATCAGCTTCCAGCATCGACAGGCCGAAATCCATAAATATAATCAGTTGTAATTTAATATTTATCATCGTCCGGATCATCATAATATTTTTATTTAAAGTTACAATTGAACGGTGTTAAGAAAGATAATTTAAGAGAAATGTTTTGAAAGTGCCTGATTTCGAGTATAAGATCTGTACTGATACATTAATTTTCAGATTGTTATTATAGTTTATTTGTATTTTTTATATTATCTTATCCGCACAAGTTCGGAAGCCATCTGAACGCTATTGCCAGACACAGGCATATATTTATTTTGGGGTATCATGCTCTCAGAAATTTCAACTCAGTCCGATATTATAGTTATACTAACCTGCATTGCATAAGGTTAATTGTCTCACAGTCTAGTGCATAAACCTTTTATTTTGTATAAACCCTTTATTTTGATTGGGAAAACTTTAGTTTAATGTGGTTACCGTCTCTAAAGTTGGCATGATAGTTAATAAACTCTTATCTATTATGTCACTGAAGATGACGCCTTGCAACATGTTTGACGATAGCCTGTAGATTGATAGTTTGATCTAAGTATTTACAACAATTCATCTAGTTTGATTGATTCAAAGGGAAACAAATTCCTCTCTTATCTATTATGACTATATTTAAATTCAATCCTGTAAAGTGATACTCCTTTTTTAGTAATTTAAACATGTGTTTTCTCCTTCTGATTTTTAAACTATTACCGGTCACGCTGAATAATAATGACATCAGTGAATTTAAAGCTATCGTTAACATCACTCAGAAAATGCGCGTCTTTAGCGCGTGTCTTGTTGTTATGCATCAATCCTTCGGTAGATCGGCGAGATGCACCACTGTGCCTCACCGAGCTGCGAAGGATTGACATCGTGAATCAAATCACGTGATCGAGACGACGCTAGACAGGTTTTCGCCATGATATCTCGTCAGGGGAGCATTTTAACCCTGTGTCATACTCATGGGGGTGATTCGGAATCAGCGTCCGAAAATATGTTGTATCACGTGGTGACCCCCACTGTCGCTTCACTATATAATAGTAGAGTTTCTACGATACAGGGGGAGCCGCGCACTCGTGCGCGGCGGGTCATACGACGTATGACAAAAAATATGTACATCGATTGAAGTTGGATTCAACTAACAATTACAAACTGTCGGGGGCCCTTTTAGAATAATCTCGAAGATCGACTGAAGAGTGATTTAGCACGCTCGGGGTCACGACGTGATACAACTTGTTACCTGGCTTGCAATTCTAGTCCATATTCTATTGATGATGATCACCCCCTCTCCAAGGGTCGACCGGGGGCAGGATTTGCGACCGAGGCCGAGGAGATTTTGCTTTGATTAAACCGAGGCCGAGGACAACCGAGGTTTCATTTTGTTGGCAGAGGCCGAGGAAAAATCGCTATTCCTCGGTAAAACCGAGGCCGAGGACTCGGTCGACCCTTGCCCCTCTCACTCAATTAAATGCGAGAAGCTCGAAAAGAGCGCCGCACATTGGGATTGGCGTGCCAGGTAATACTATTTCATATTTCAAACTTTTGACTTTGATGTATTTTTCGTCATACATCGTAGAGATATTCATATACAATATAAAATATAGTGCGCGCCAAATACAACAAATGTAATGCGTTTTTGTCAGGAAATACAATTCACAATTGAATTCAGAAGTAACATTTGCATCGTCAAATCAAGTCCCTCCAAAAGTAAAAACCCAGAACAAGAACACGTGTATGATGTACAACTTCAAATGAATGAATTATCATAATATTAATATTACAGATGCCAATCCCTTTCTACATAAGATACCTTCATTCATCTGGCGAATTTTAAAGCTTACATTTGTAACATTTTCCTGCCATGGTTATAATTATATGGCACTAAAAATGATGAACAGCAAATGTTAATTTCTATGAAGTTGGAACGGCAAGAAACTTTCTGTAGAAGTGATTCTATACTAGAAGTAACAAGATTTTCGACAGTATCGTTTTCTAAGATGGGCATGTCACACAATTCGCAATACAGGCGTCCCTCTATATATATAGTGCCTTTCTATACCGGGTATCTGGATAAACTGACTACGGGCCTTCCCCCTACCTAAACTTTTAGTTACTTAGTCCTTGTTTGGCCTGTAGGTTCAAACAATGTGATTAATCAGAGCTCACATCGCATTTGGTGGTGACTGGGTTGTATTCCCTCGCAATAAGATACAATACGTGTATAATGTATATTGTATATAAGGCCCTAATGGCAAATAGGGGACGGTTGACAGGTTATTTAAAGGATGAGGGGACCTTAGAATTTACTTCCAAATAGCTTACAGATAATGGAGATTCAGGATTTGGTTCACGTGAACCTCTCTATACCGGGTTTTCTTTCTATACCGGGTTTTCCCCCGGTATGTGGAGGTTTAACTGTAAAATTTAAGCCATTATAAAATGCCCTTCCCTAGTAGATTAGTACAATAGTTCACACAATTAACAAAAAATTAAATTAAACAAGGTCAGAATGATGTATTTTATCCAAGCCTGCAGATTCCCAATACTTACTTAAGAATTACACTGTTTAACTTAAGTGCAGGTTCGTTTTGAGGTTCGGTTCGCTTGCGCGGGTCCAGAGTTCACATGTTCACTGTTAGAGCCAAAGCTAAAGCTTGGCGCCGACCAAATTAAGAGTTTGAGTTAGACTGAAATATACCAAAGCAAATATCTAAATTTTAAACTAAAACGTGTGGTAAAATTAAAAATCTAAAAAATCATGTGACTGAATAAAACAAAATCTAACAAAACTGCAACTTAGAGGTCAGTCGATAATAGATCTGCAAATTTTATTAGTAGCCATACGATTTCGAGAAACAACAATCAAACAAGGCCAAGGAGGAAAATCCTGGCGAATATCCTTTTAGCCTAACACACAGTGAGCAGAACACCATCTTCGTATTTTAGGATTGGCTAGAACGCCTCAAACTGAACAAAAGTCAGTAAAATATCACATTTCATTCTATTTTAGTGAGGGCCAGCCTCCTCGGAGGTTTACTGACTGGTTTATTATTGACATTATCAGTGTTCTCCGATACCATCACCTCCACCACGCCATCTGGCTTCATCTCCCGACTTTTCTGTACCTCCGATACCTTTATCGGGGTGATCCGCTTTACCACTGACTCTGATTCTCGTACCGGGGTCACGTGATTATTGTTCAGCAGTTCCTTTTCTCGTACCGGGGTCACGTGATTATTGTTCAGCAGTTCCTTTGGTGCTGTACTGATGCCGTTTTGCCTTTTTGGGGTGACACAAGGTTCATTGGCAGGCAGATCCTTTCCTTCCTTCACTTCCATGGCAACAACGGAAGAATCAGCAGTGACAGGCGTCTGAACTGAATTAGGGTCCTTATTTTCTACACCACTGTTTTTCTTCTCGCTGTTTTTGGGGCTGCTCTTCTTTTTCTTTTTAGATTTGGTTTCGGGCCGAAGAAGAAGTCTAGGAGAGTTGATCTGGGCAGGCTGAGAGGAGTAGGGAGTGCCAAGTTCGTCCTGATCAAATGAGAGGACAGTACAGAAACCATCGTAAGAGGTTATCATTAGCACCCTACCGTTACTCGACCTGGAAATAATTCATGTTGTTATGTAAGTATACATTATACAATATACATGCTGTTATAATATGTCATAGCTATATATGTTGCCTTCATAAGCCATTATAACAGTACATTTGGTCGATCCTTTAAAATCCGAAGTATATATAAAATATTGTATAACATCTTCTCCAGATGTTCTATAAATTTTGGTTTAAAAAGATGAGCAACAACTTGGGGTAAAGCTGAAGGAAGTATCGTGACAATCTAGACCCCACAAATTTATTAATTAGCGGCTTTTTGGCGCGTCCTGTCCGTCGACCCAATGGCCAATGCGCGAGAAAATAAGTGCCAAATAGGACCAACTAAAATTGAGTGGAAGGGGAGACGTGGGAGGAAGCGAGGGAATCAGGCAGTGCGAGTGAACAGTATGACAAGTTCTCAGAAATCTACATGAAACATTACAACACTGCATACCCCGTTAAGAGTAATCGTAATCGTCGTGAAAATGAACGGTCTGATCCGAAGCCGTGGATACTTCCATGGCTCGAAACAGCTTGTGCACGTAAACAGCAATTATACCATCTTAATATCACAGAGCCTACTGATGAAAACATAGCTGCATACGATAAAATGAAACTATTTTGCAGTAAACACGTTAACATTGCCAAGGAGCGGTATTACAAAAAACAATTTGAAAAATATCAGGACTGTTCCAAAAAACAATGGGAGATAATCAACGGCCTGCTAAACAGAAAAAGACGGGGATCTGATCAAATCAGATTGAGGGATACTGACGGGACGATCTTGAGTACTAACTCGGCAGTCGCTGAAAAGTTCAATGGCTACTTTTCCAGCATCGCAGCCAACATCAAGTCTCAGATCGCAGCCAACATCAAGTCTCGGATCTACCTGTTACATTTTCGGGTACACTGTCGCAACTTCTCCTTGCGACGCGTTCACTCATGTTTCCTAGGTACAGTGTGTTTTTCACCTTGCTACCTCGTCACCTCAATAATTGGTATTACTATTATTCCGATAATAACTGTTATAATAAGGGCGGGGCTAGTGTAGGTTGTAGTACAAACATGCCGTATCACTGTAGAGTCTATTTCTCTACGATCGTTTTCCGTGTTTCTATGTTGTGTGTGCATGTTTTTTGTGTTATTGTCATTGTATATTCTCACGTTTTCACAACACCATCACCTTCATTTCTGGGGTTTAATTTAGGGGGTGTTAAGAACTACACCAAGGAAGGATGGGGCATTTTTCAGATTAACAATGACTCCGCAAAATAACAGCAATAGTGGGTTGGCATGCCCAAAAATCGGTTCTTTCAACTGCAATGGTATGGGAAACCCGATTAAACGTAATCTTGTCTTAAACTGGTTAAAAAATAAACCTGATAAAATTATTTGTCTTCAAGAAACACACTCAACTCCTCAAGTTGAGAGAGAGTGGAAAAATTCTTGGGACGGGGAGATAATCTTTAACCATGGTACTTCAAACTCAACCGGTATCGCCCTACTTGTTAAACCTGATGCTTCGAATCTCACTATTATTAACCATCGTAGCATCAGCCAAGGTCGCGCGACCCTCGTAGAAATAGAGTACGACTCTCTCAAATTGTGTTTGGTGAATGTATACTGCCCAAATAATGACGATGTGTCATTTCTTGAAAACATATTTTTAGAAACTCTCAGTCGTTCACGAGATGATCAAATAATTTTTGTTGGAGACTGGAATACAGTTCTGAACAACATGTTGGATAAGCAGGGGGGGTCCGCCACCCATGCAAATAGTCGCTGCCAGAAATTCATTAATGATTGCATTACCGACTATGGGTTTAGTGATATTTTCCGTCTTAACAGAGGTGCTGAGGCACGGGTTTTTACTCATTTTAACAAAAAGTACAAAACTCAGTCTAGATTAGATTTTTTCTTGATCCAAGATAGCCTAGTCAATCTACCTGTATGTGATACAGAAATAAGTCATGGCTATAAATCTGATCACAGCTACATCTCGCTATCCCTCCAGGGCTCTACTATTGCACACGGAAAAGGATATTGGAAAATTAACAACTCTCATCTCCTGGATCAAAATTTTATTAACGAAATAAAGAAAATCATTGACAATACTAAAGAGGATAGCTTCGATTCTTACGGGGGTCTTTGGGACGTTATGAAAATCAAAATAAAACAGTTCGCAATGACTTTTGGTAAAAAGAAAAAAAAAGAAATCACAGTAAAAAAAGAAAAGTTAAAAAAAGATATTGAAGATTGTAAAAAAGATTCGAACCTAACAAACTGTACGATACTACAGAAGAAATTATTTGAAGCAGAATTAGATTTAAATCATATCATAGATCAGGAGGTGAGAGGTGCAATTACTAGATCACGTGTGCAGTGGACAGAGGAGGGGGAGCGCTCGACTAAATACTTTTTTGGACTGGAAAAATCAAACGGCAAGAAAAAAAGTATTAGTAAACTGATAGACATCGAAGGCAATGACCTCACGGACCAGGAAAACATCTCCAGTCACGTGGTTAACTTTTATCAGGACCTGTATAACTCAACTAACCCATCTCCCACTGAGATAGATAATTATGTAACCAGTAGCGATTTAAAGCAAATCCCACAAGAAATTACGGAAACTCTGGAGGGGCCTATCACGTTGCAAGAAATGGATGCTATTGTAAATAAGTTAACCAACAATAAATCTCCAGGTTGGGACGGGCTTTCTGCTGAATTTTACAAAACTTTTTGGATGGATATCAGGCAGATCATGTATAACTCCTATTTAGAATCTATTAACAGGGGATGCTTGTCGCCCTCGCAGAGAATAGGTATTCTTACTCTTATTCCCAAGCCAAAAAGCCCAGTGGAACTTAATTACATAAAGAATTGGAGACCTATTACTCTGCTAAACATTGACTATAAAATCTTCACACATATAGCTAAAAATAGGATTATGAAGGCTATCCCTAGCATAATCAGCAAAACCCAGTCAGGCTTTCAGGCGGGCAGGAGTACAGCAGATAATCTTATTCTCATGTCAATGGTTCTGGAATCATTTAACAACGACACGGAACAAGAGGGCCTCCTTTTACAGATTGATTTTGAAAAGTGTTTTGATTCGGTAGAACATAACTTTGTCTTCAGTACTCTTGAAAAATTGGGTTTCAGCGAATACATTATTAAACTGATTAAAGTGGCTTTTCAAGCATGCTTTAGCTACGCCAATATTAATGGGTTTTTAAGCTCGCCTATTTATATTCTAAGAGGTCTTCACCAGGGTAGTCCACTGTCTCCTATTCTCTTTCTGATTGTGGCCCAAACTTTCTCGAATAAAATTCAGATTAATCCTAATATCAGGGGTCTTAACATATCAGGTGTGGAAATCTTACAGAGTCTCTTTGCAGACGACACTGATCTGTTTCTGAAAGCTTCAATTGAAAGTGTAGAGGCGGTTATGACAGAACTCAGAACTTTTGCTCAGTGCTCGGGGTGTAAAGCTAACATCGACAAAACTAGATGTATTCCTTTAGGTCGAGCTCGTCTTAATACAACTCTACTAGAATCCCTTCAAAGTTTATACGGCAATGATTTTATAACAAATAACTTCACCGCTTTGGGTATAGTTTATATGAACGATGGCTCACTGATGGATATTGTCAACAGTAATTATAATGATAAATTGATTAAGGTTCAGTCTTGGATAAACCGATGGAGCAAGAGGGATCTGACGCTGATGGGTAAATGCACAGTCATTAAAACCCTTCTCTTTTCCCAAATAACATATCTTGTTTCTCCTCTCCCTCGACCGGATGCTTCCTTTATCAAAATCTTTGACACGGCTATTTTCCATTTTCTTTGGGGTTGCAAACGCGATAAAGTAAAACGTGAGATTATTACCCGAAATAAGGAACATGGAGGCCTGGGACTTTTTTATTTATCTGATTTTATTATAGGTCTTAAAACCAGCCTCATATCCAAGCTACTAAATAATTCCTTTCACCACACTTGGAAAGATATTATGATTATGCAGCTGAAATTTCCTGACCATATCACCATCTCCGTAGAAAACGGTCTCGCTAAAACCAACTGCCATTTTACTCAAGACGTCCTTAATTGTTACACTGAGTGGAAGATAAGTTCGGTAAATGCAGCCTTGGGTTCTATTGATCACTGCGTGTGGTACAACCAAGCAATAACCGACATCGGGGCCAAACTTTGGAACAATCATCTGATTAATAAGGGAATATTTTACATCTCAGATTTTCTTTCTATAGACCAAAGTACAATCCTTAACTACGATATGTTCATTAACAAGTGGGAGTTGTCTCCAAATACTATTTCCAAAACTGAGTATTGTAACATTATCATGGGGATACGGAGATATAACTGCCCCACTATTAACTCAAGGAATATTGAGTTTGTTGACTCAAATATAAAACTTAAATTTTTACATTCTGTAACTGGACAGGTGAAGGGAAGTAAAATTCGGGATAAAATGTACGACTCTATCTGCCCAAACGAGCTGTCCCCATTACGTCAATGGGTTATTGACCTAAATAATCAACCAATAGATTGGGCGGTCGTTCTTAGCAACCTATTTTTCTTAGTATCTAAAAATTTTAAGTTGATTCAATTTCAGTACAAGCTTTTAATGAGGATCACGACGTGCAGATACATGAGACACAAAATGAAAATTGTTACAGATACTCCCATGTGTAGCCTGTGTAACACATACTTAGAAACAATCCCTCATATCTATCTCCATTGTATCCACACAAATAGCTTCATCACAATACTTGAAGACTTTATAAAAAGGAAAATCGATAGAAATTACAAAGACCCCAATAAAATTAATTTTATAGTTTGTAATCACACTTCACAAATTATAAATCATTTTAATATTGTTGCCAAATGGTACATTAGCAAAAGATTTCAGGCAGGGGACATGCCGATCTGGCAGGGATATATCAAACTTCTTAAACTTTCACTTACTGGTGACAAAATAGGCCACAAAAGTTCTATTGTGTCGATCTTGGCCGATTAGGGCAAATTGTCCACCCCATTTATATTGCTGTCTTTGTTATTTATTATCAATGGTTATTGTTACTATCCTACAGTACTACTAACTGTTTTTTTGTAGTACATGCCCTGCTTCCTTCCATTCCTAAACTACCTTACAAGCTCTTCCTCTTTTACACCCTTTTCAATCACTTCATTTCACTCATTCACTTCATATCTTATTACCACAGTATCTGCCAAAACCAACATGGCCCATGTGGAAGGGGGCCTTGACGTTGTTGACCACTTGGCCCTGCATCCCAAGCTGACGGTCGGCCTCCACTCTCTAAAAACATACCTCCAGTGAAGGCAGATGGTCAGCAAATAGCGATGCTAGGGCTTGGTGTGAACAAATCTTGACCTACTTTCACACCTTAGGGACGACTCTCGCAAATGCGAGAGTAATGACCCCGGGGAGGGCCCCATTGGTTTTAGTAGGTTGCATTTTATTAAGGAAAAAAAAAAAAGTCTCAGATCAGTTCCCGACAGACCTTCGATCCTGGGGGGTTCCAGGAGTATCTGACCGGGTCATGTCCAACGTCTATCTACCTCGAACCTACTGGGCCCACCGAGATTCATAGAATTATTATTGGCCTAAAAAATAAGGCAACTCTCGATTCAAAGATTGAGCCCTTGAAAATAGCCAGCACATGCCAAAATTTTTTATGCGCCTTAGCAAAAGTAGTTAACACATCTTTTGTAGAGGGAGCTTTCCCTAAAGCTTTGAAAACGGCAAAAGTTACACCTATACACAAAGGAGGTTGTAAACTCGACGTAGCGAATTATAGACCTATTTCGCTTCTGGGCTCGTTCTCAAAAATTTATGAAAAACTAATGCACAGACGCGTTTTAGAATTTCTCGACAAGAATAACTTTCTATTCGAGAATCAGTACGGATTCCGACCAGGAAGATCATGTGAGCACGCACTTCTCAATGCTCAGAGCTCTATTCTGCATTCTCTAAATAAGAACCAAATAGCACTTTTATTACTTTTAGACTATAGCAAGGCATTTGACGTCCTAGATCACGCGACATTACTCAGGAAACTTGAGCATTACGGTATTCGTGGCATTGCGTTGAAATGGTTCGAGTCATACCTCAGTGGTCGCAGTCAATTTGTTTCCCTAAACGGCTCCAATTCATCATTAGAATCTATGATATACGGTGTTCCACAAGGGAGCATATTAGGCCCCCTGCTATTTGTCATATATATCAATGACTTACCAGGAATCAGTAACCTAGCTAAATTTATATTATACGCAGACGACGCAAACATTATTATCACCGGATCAAATGTACAAGACATTATATCCAAAGTAAACCACCTCACTGACGTGTTGATAAAATGGGTTAACTCGAACGGCCTAGCTCTTAATCTGAAGAAGACTTGCTATATGGTATTTTCAAAAAGACGGGTAGATCTATCGTCTCTACAAGTAAGTATCGACAACTCTCCTATAGAACGCAAAACGGAGGCCAGGTTTTTAGGAGTTATCGTCGACGACAAACTAAAATGGGCCAGCCACATCCGAGCCGTCAAAACAAAAATGTCACGGTTTATAGGTATTATGTTCAAAATAAAACGCAAATTACCAATCAAAGCACGCTTACAGATCTTCCAAAGTTTTGTACAATCTCACTTAAATTTCTGTTCACTAGTTTGGGGCTTTGCTGCAAAATCCCATATTGAATCACTGTTCACTAAACAAAAGCAGGGAATACGAGCAGTTATGCCGGGCTACGTGAATTACTATTACAATTAGGACGGTAAGCTTCCGGATCATACTAAAACTACGTTTAAAGAGTACGAAATATTATCTGTACACGGGGTCATCATAAAAAATGCTCTGACTCTGATGCACAAGATAACTTACATGCCTGGCCTTCTGCCGTCGTCGATAAAAGACTTATTTCCTCCCGATATACCAAAGTATGGCACGTCTTATGACGACAATATCGACTGGCTAACAACGTTCTCTCAACCAGATCTACGCGCTAGTGTTCTGTATAAAGGTCCTATATTAGCTATTACCGAGCACAACATTAGTCGCATAACTTGCCCATCTAGCATTTTCTCAATAAGCATATATAAGAAATCAGCGAAGCGTGTAATGATAGAACTACAAAGCTCAGGAAACGATGAAGAATGGCCACCTTTTCTGTTACATAATTTACCCGGGCTACGTAAATCGACAAGATCAGGCACACAACAAATCAACTACCGAGAATAAACTAAGGAATAAATAAAACCAGACGGTTAGCACACTAGTCACTATCAACCACATGCCACTTTTTTCACTGCCCATTCACTGTCATATTAATAGCATCATATAAACAGCGCTAGCAGGTGCTGATAAGACATGGGCTCAGTTATTCTTTTTTGTTTTAACCTCAAGTAGCTTATAAAACAGTGCGTGTGATCATCTGTCGTATCAAATCAAATTATTTGTCACTATATGTTAATAAATCATGATATACAAGTTTTAATTTTTAAAGTTTCTGTTTTTGTTTTTAATGAATAGACGTAATCAACATTTTCAATTTTCATATTCACGCATATTAAATAAAATTATATTGTTATGTATTATATTATTTTGTAAACATTGGCCGGGTATAAAAAACCGGTCCCCAAACAAACAGAGTGTAATTCCCCCAGATGAAGCAACTTTCTTACATCAATTTCTTTCATTTTCATTGTTTTATCTTCCCATGTGTTAATATGGGAGCTTACATTTAGTGTGTGTATCATGTAATATGTAATCAATGTTCAGTGCCGTGTAATTGAGATGGGTATTAGCCATTAAGTCATTTCGTTTCAAGTTAATAAGTAGAATGGACCTCTTCTCTTTAAATATTATATATTTTTGTACTTTTCTATTTTTATCCAGATGCTCTTGTAACTTTAGAAGCCATATTCTGCGCGGTCTTGTTGTAATACATGTTGCTATGGGATGTATAAGGTATAATGTATTATACCATATACCGAAGACACACAGGAAACGTACATCACTAGTAGCTTATAACGTCTACATTCCCGAGATTTGTTGGCTGTTTCAGTTTGCACTTTGGTATTTGTACTTGTAAAATGTACAGTTTGAGTTACTTGTACAGTACGAGTTGTGCTCTTACACTTTTCAGCGATTGTATTTGTAGAATGTATTGGACAAAAAATGTTATCAGCTAAAAACCATAACCCCATATTTGGGCATACGCACCAAATTTTATCAATTTTGGCCCATAAATTGGTCAAATATCAATATTTTTGAATAAGACTAACTTTATGTAAAAAGTAAGCCTAAACTACACATTCTCTATGAATATCAGCTCAATATCTACCTAACTGTGAATTCTGTATTCAAATAATCACAAAACTGATTTCGCTCAAAACAACAGAACTCGATATAGGGTTTCTATATTTGATTTTCTATCTCGAAATCAATTTTCACAAGAAAATCAGGGTGAACCCCCCGGCCCCTCCCCTTAATTGTTTAATCTGGAAAATAAAATTTTTCAAGAAAACTTTGCGATCAAACTAACGGTTTTTAAAGTAAATATTTTAATTCAATATTAACCGTGAAAATGCAGATATTACAGCTCTATGACGAGTTTTTAAAAACATTCCACTGTTCTTGTCATTACAATCTACGTTTGTTACAGTATACTTTCTAGCTAGAATCTTCTGATTACCCCAGCTTATACAATGTACACGACAGGTCTTATCTTTGCGGCTGAAATGTAATTGCGTACCCACTTCGAGAGATCTCCCCTACTCCTAAACCTGGTTGTTTCCCCTAGTTTCCAGAAACAACGTCTTCCCCAATACCAGTATTTGTCAGTTATATCTTGACAATGTCTACCATACCACGTTATCAGCTCGCTGCATGTTGTGCTGTCTGAGGTAATATCAAGAGTAAAGTGAATATTATCAGCTAGCATGTGGGATTCTCTGTGAAAATGTATATCATCAGGGTAGAGGTTAGGATCTACGACTAGTTGTATGTTAAAGGAATCATCGTTTTTCCCTGTTGCAGCTGTTACTCGCAGTATAAACCCACAATCACCTTCCTTGCTGCAGTTTGTTATACAGGCCTGTTTGAATTTAAACTTTATGTCGTGATCTCGTGCAAATAGTTCTTCTGGAGAGTATTCAGATTTCGATGTCATACGATTGGAACAGTTTTCAGATACCATGCTGGCTTTATTTAGTATTTTATCAACCAGGCCACCAAGGTGTAGCCCATTTATGTGCCTCACGTATTTGAGCTCTAGAGGTTTCCATTCTCTGCTCTGCATTATATGAGCGAATTTTTCAATAAATTCGTCGCTGATGGATACGAAAGGTGTCTTTATATCAATCATTTTATCAAAGAGCCAATTATGAACAGCATCAAAGAAAATATAGCTGTTTTTTACCATTGGAGATTCTATCAAAAAGGTTGTCAGCTCATCAAGATCGTTTATGTTATTGAGCTGCTGAAAATCAAGAAACAAGTTTGGCACAGCTGCGTATGACATTAAATCTTTTATTTCCTTCTGGGCTTTGTTGTATTGTTGGAGAGCCCTCACGACGAGCCTGAAGTCCTCAGTTGTGGGGTTCTCCAGTTCTGCCAGCTTCTCGAACAGTCGTTGATAGACAGTATCGTAAGTAGAAGAGCAATCTTTATAGGTCAACCTCTGGAGTATGTATCTGCTGGTCTGATCAAGAATATTTTCAGTCCTTTCCAAGTTGTTGATAAGAGCTTCCACAAGAACATGATCCTGATCATCAGTAAGTTCCATTATCACATCAATATTCTTTGTAGAACAGGATGAGAAATCGCTGAGATATTTGGTCACAAAATACTGTGTGCAGGTTGCAGAAGATGTAAATTTCTTGATTACCACATCTATGAAAGTTCTCTTTTTCAATACGTCCAGAGTATACATGGCCTCATCAAATAAGAATAACTGCTCGTCAAAATCATCCTCTCTTACGGACTCCGTCATTTCCTGAAAGTACTCAAAGCACTTTTCTATCAACCAGTTAACCTCAAAAATATGGACTATTTTGTTGAGATCTCTGAAGTTGAGTTTTGAGATATCTTTCAAAGTACCAGAATATGAGGCTTCTAGGAAACATTGTACTGCGCTTTTAGAGAATTCTTTAACTTCAATTTCTGTTTGGAAAAGTTCTACTGTTATTTTCTTTATAACAGGACTGTTGAACGATATTATTGCTGAGTTTGCGAGAAGTACTTCATCTTTCAAAAGAAACTTCAGGTTGCCATGGGAGGGGGAGCCGAGATATTCCAGCCCAAAGTTCATTGGTACTTGAATGCACTGAACTAGCGAAGCCATCCTGTTCATGCGTTTATACTGGAAAGTATTCAAATTTCAGATAACGATGTTTGTTATTTACTCTATTCTAAGCAACAAACAGTCTTAAATCAGAATATGCCCAGTTTCAAAACCTTACAATAAAATGGCTTGTGGCTAGTATAAAGGAACTTTATCTGCATCACATCTTAATTGCAGGTGATTAAGGTACAATGTACACGAAGGATCACAAAATCTTATACGGGTCACAAAATGGTGCAAAAACAACAGAAAACAAGGAAACCACCACTAGATTTCAAACATAATATATCGGTGCACTATCATCACGCAAATTAAATCAATGCTGTGAGCTCTTTATCAGGTTTATGAGGTCACCATTTTACGTCTTAAATAACAAGTCGCACAAGCGCCATGAATCAATTTATAACCATATCATACTAAAAATAACCTCCAACTTCAATTTTACTTTCACTCATCTTCATTTCAATGTTACAATTAATTAACATCTCTTAAATTAAACCCTAAAACCAGCCGGCAGGCGGCAGCCAATCACATTTTCGTTGTGTTAAATTTCATGACAGGTGCTCAACACTGGTACAACAATGCGAAACATTTAAAAAATATTTATCTCACATAACAGCTTGACTGTAATATCAAATATCAAATTCCACCTCCCAGGTCCTATTTATAGTGATTTAGATAAGATCTTAAGAGCGTGTTTTTAACTCAGATAACTGGGTATATTGTTTAAAACACTGCTTACCGTGGTAGTTACTGGGTGGGTCCCTTATATTGGCTTATATCGGCGTTAGTATTAAGTCTTTTCCCAATAGGTACATACTTACATAGGGCTGCACTTGCTGTATTCATCTTTCTCTAATTTTCTTCATCACAAAGGTTACGAAAAAAAAAGTTTTTATCTTACATTAATAACAAAATATTACAGTCTAATGAGATACACATTTTAGACTTTACATGTCTCAATTGCTATCTCGAAATCAAATTGCACAAGAAAATCAACTTTACATTGACTGTATTTATAAAATGCATATTTTAAGTTACTTGTACACTTACAGCAACTATTATCTATACAACAGTTTGCAAGTATTCTATATTGTGTTAGTGGGAATCATTATTTAAAACATGTTATGTCAGGAAATGGAGGAGCTTGAAAAGAAGATAACTGACTCTGTTGAAAAACACAAGCAAGATCTGGAACAATACTGTTTATCTAACACTGGTTCTGTGGATATCTTACAATGGAAACTGTTCTCTAAACTATCTGACAGCACCACGCCCCTTTCACAGCTACTGGAATGTAAAGAAACTCAGAAAATAATCAGAGACAGAGCCCTGTTAGAAGCGTTCATGACAAGTGGAGACGTAGAGAATGGAGACTGGATGAGAGCTCTTGATTTGTTAAAATCTATCCTCCGGTTAGATCCTCACGCTACCAAACACCCAGTTAAACTGAAGTTAGCTGTGGCTGTAGCACTTACCTTTGCAATGCCTGTTATATCGTATGCATTGAGGAAGGAAGGTAAGGAAATTGATCCAATTAGGCGGTATCTAAGCTTTGTAGGCTGGTGGGACATGAAGCCCAGTCCTCTTTTTGGAATGTTAGACAAGATGACATGCTGGCATCTTCGATATGTGGTGGGATCCTGGGCAGAGGATGACGAGTTAGAGTGGGCCAGGATAAACATACCTCTAGAGTTTCAATCTTCAGAAAAGATAGGAAAGGCCACACACACCATGATTAGATATAGGGCGATTAATGATGAAGGTGTTTCAATCCACGATGGTTCCGCTTTTTATAACCACCGTCCTGAAACCCTGATGCTTCTCCACCAAGAAGGGGGAGTTTGTGGGGTGGTCTCCAAATTTGGGGCTGCAGCCTGTCAAGCTTTTGGGGTACCAGCAATGCCAATAGGGCAGCCTGGACACTGCGCCTTTACTTGGTTCACAGCTGAAGGGTGGGTCCTAGGTAATGACATCAGCGGATGGGATGAGTCAAGGTATCATGATGGGATCCAGGCATATTGGAGTAGGTCTGCCCCTTTTATAGGACTCATGGACGATGCTCAAACGAGTGAGAAATACGTGTTGTCAGAAAAGTTGCGTCTAGCTGTTAACTTTCTGGATCCTTCTATTCTCACGTGTTGTCCCCATATGCCCAGAGAATTATAGCACTTGGCAAGATGTTCTTTACGTGGCAAAGGAAATCGGATTGGTCGGTAACTCTCACTCTTTCAAAAATGTTGCAGAGTGTAAACCGGTCACAGTTAGCTCAACTAGAAATAGGGCTCAAAATATAACTGAAAACTCGGCGAGTGAATGGTGGACGGGCGACCAAACAGCCTGGATAGAAATCGATCTAAAGACAGCTTGCATAGTTAACCATATAAAAATACAGTGGTGGGGTAATTCTAAGGCAAATCATTTCAAAATATTTGCCATCATGGAAAATGGGGAAAAGGTGTTAGTGAAAACAGAAGAAGATCAAACACTTGATGATGATGAGATGAACAACAGCTGTAATCAGTGGATCAATATATCTGGTTGGTTGCTGGAGACTTGCAAAATAAGATTGGAACTTTCTGATGGTAACAAAGACCCTTGGAACAAAGGAATGTTGTTTGGTTTACGGCAAATGCAAGTTTTTGCAATCAAAACCTCCGACAAAGAAAAAGCCTCTCCCATTTCACCAAGTTTACTCAATGCAGATAAGGCTCTCGAGGAGGAAGTGGAAATCCAAGTCAAGGAATCCACAGAAGTAAGAGTAATATCTGAGGATAAACCTGTCCGTGTTAACTCTACTCAGGATAGGGGTAAAAATATAACCGAGCTTTCCGGCAGTGAATGGTGGACAGGGGACCAAACAGCCTGGATTGAAATTGATCTAGTTACAGCTTGCATAGTTGATCATGTAAAAATACAGTGGTGGGGTTATTCTAAGGCAAATCATTTCAAAATCTTTGCCATCATGGAAAATGGGGAAAAGGTGTTAGTGAAAACAGAAGAAGATCAAACACTTGATGATGATGAGATGAACAACAGCTGTAATCAGTGGATCAATATATCTGGTTGGTTGCTGGAGACTTGCAAAATAAGATTGGAACTTTCTGACGGTAACAAAGACCCTTGGAGCATGGGAATGTTGTTTGGTGTGCGTCAAGTTGTCATATTTGGCATTGAAAAGGAAATTGTCTGCAACATAGCCAAACCAAGGTGGCAACAACTGATAGAGCTTGTAAAAAAGGAGGAAAAAACGTTTCAGGAAGTGATTCCAGAATTTCTGAAAATATTTAACGGGCTTGGTTTGTTTGGTGGACGTACAGAAGAATCATTGTTTGCTGGTGTTAGCATTGAGAATGTTGAGAATTATCTTCAAAAGTTTATTTATAAAACTAACGAAATGTCTGGACATTCGGAGGACACTATATCGGAAGAAAAATGTTCAGAATCGTGGCTGGAATTGGATTTGGGTAACATTTGTTTGATTAAGAGCGTAGAAATAGACTGGGATTTAAATATAGCAGCAGAAAAAGTAAGCTTAACTATCAAAACAGCTTTGGGAGACAAAAGGTTTAACAGATTAAAGTCGTTGAATCAGATTGGTAGGAGATTACGGTTAAATTTCTCTGCTGAGAAATCTGCAGTGAAGTCAGTTAAAGTTATGGGAGTGGAGTTTACAAACAAAATGATTCTTGAAGGGAAGATCAGAAGACTTCTCAAAAACCATCCGTTTGTAGTAACTAAACTGTTGAACCTTGAAAAATAATTGAACCTTCATTGCCTTCCCCTTTTTTAGTAATTATACAGAAATTAACACCGTTATCTTGATTTGAAAGCAATAATCAACATATTTGTATCCAGATGCTCTTGTAACTTTAGAAGCCGTCTTTGGCACTATCCGTCGCGGAGTCGAGTCCGCGGCGGAGCCGCCGGACTCCGAGCGGACTCCGAGCGGACTCCGGCGGAGCCGCCGGACTCCGAGCGGACTCCGGCGGTGCTCCGCCAAAATGTATTTACAGTGGACTCGAGTACATTTTGGCGGACTCCGAGCGGACTCCGAGCGGACTCAATACAAGGAGGAATATCATGTCAAAAAGAAAGTAGAGAAATGGGTAAAGGATATAGAGAAACTTTTTACTTTTGCCATGCTGCCGATGAGCCACAGGCAGCGTTAGCTGCATATACTAAAGGAGTAAATTGCAGATGGCAATACCTTCAAAGAACTGTTTCCAACATAGCAGAACTATTCAGACCACTAGAGAGTTTTTTAAGACACAAACTGATACCAGCACTCGTGGGCAGATAAGTATAATGAATAAATTATGTAGAAATTAATAAATGTGACTGTGAGTGTGACATTGTGACATATACATTTGCATTTGCAATTTGGGTACGTGGGCCGGCTCGATCCACGTGCGCGGCGCCCCCGCGCCCATTATGCTCAGGGTTGCCGGGGGACCTTAAAAACCTTAAAAAACCTTAAAAACCTAAAAAACGGCAATTTTGGGCAAAAAACCTTAAAAAAGACGTGAAAAACGGGCAAATTTTCGGGTTTTTAAGGTTTTTTAAGGTTCCATACCTAAATTATACCTAGCTTGATGTTAGATCTAAATGGATTTTCCGGATTAGTAAAAATTTTTGAAATTATACCTAGCTTGATGTAGATCTGATTGGATTTTCTGAATTTATACCTAGCTCGGTGTAGATCTGATTGGATATTCTGAAATTATACCTAGCTCTGTGTAGACCTGATAAGATTTTCTGAAATTATAACTAGCTCGGTGTAGATCTGATTGGATGTTCTGAAATTATACCTAGCTCGGTGTAGATCTAATTGGGTTTTTCTGAAATTATACCTAGCTTGTTGTAGATCTAATTGGGTTTTTCTGAAATTATACCTAGCTCGGTGTAGATCTAATTGGGTTTTTCTGAAATTATACCTAGCTTGTTGTAGATCTAAATGGATTTTCCGGATAAGTAAAATTTTCTGAAATTATACCTAGCTTGATGTAGATCTAATTGGGTTTTTCTGAAATTATACCTAGCTTGTTGTAGATCTAATTGGGTTTTTCTGAAATTATACCTAGCTTGTTGTAGATCTAATTGGGTTTTTCTGAAATTATACCTAGCTTGTTGTAGATCTAATTGGGGTTTTCTGAAATTATACCTAGCTTGTTGTAGATCTAATTGGGTTTTTCTGAAATTATGCCTAGCTCGGTGTAGATCTAATTGGGTTTCTGAAATTATACCTAGCTTGTTGTAGATCTAATTAGGGTTTTCTGAAATTATACCTAGCTCGGTGTAGATCTAATTGGGTTTTTCTGAAATTATACCTAGCTTGTTGTAGATCTAATTGGGTTTTTCTGAAAGTATACCTAGCTTGTTGTAGATCTAATTGGGGTTTTCTTAAATTATACCTAGCTTGTTGTAGATCTAATTGGGTTTTCCTGAAATTATACCTAGCTCGGTGTAGATCTAATTGGGTTTCTGAAAATATACTTAGCTCGGTGTAGATCTAATTAGGTTTTTCTGAAATTATACCTAGCTCGGTGTAGATCTAATCGGGTTTTTCTGAAATTATACCTAGCTTGTTGTAGATCTAATTGGGGTTTTCTGAAATTATACCTAGCTTGTTGTAGATCTAATTGGGTTTTTCTGAAATTATACCTAGCTTGTTGTAGATCTAATTGGGTTTTTCTGAAATTATACCTAGCTTGTTGTAGATCTAATTGGGTTTTTCTGAAATTATACCTAGCTTGTTGTAGATTTAATTGGGGTTTTCTGAAATTATACCTTCCCCCTTTAGATATGATTGCAATTTCTGTATCGGAAAACCTTGAAAAACCTTAAATTTGCACCTTTATTGCATTACGTTTGTCGAAACTTTCGCACTGTGGACCTTAAAAAACCTTGAATTTAACTGTTTTGGACCTTAAAAATGGGTCAAAAGGGGCCTTAAAAGACGTGAAAAAACCTTAAAAATGACTCTCAAAAATGCCGGCAACCCTGATTATGCTTACATCTCCAATTTCAATTGCAGTGTGGTGCTTGCGTGGCGCGGCGGGTCGGGTACTCATGTACTTGATTATTGAGAGTACCCCATCTTATGAACGATAGATGAACTAACAATATATTTTGAAGTTTTTTTTTGAAGTATATTATATGTATTCATTATTCTGTGGCAAATAAAATTCTCTTTTTCTTAAATTCTCTTTTTCTTAATTCTTGTTCATTGAAATATTACCGCCAGCGAGGAGCCGCAGCTGCGACTGCAAGCCGTGTTACCCACTTCCCTGTACTGTATTGTGATCAGCATGAGTTTAATCAAAGTAATGTGTATCACTCGCTTCACTCGATCCGAAATTAAAGTATATAATCCTACAACGCTAAGCTAGTAATAGAGTTTTATGAAAGCACTCTGGCCAAGTCAGTGGATTCTTTTTACCTAATTTTACCTCATCCCATTAAGGAACGCGCGCTGGGTAAGAAGAAACCTAGCCAGAGTGGAAGTCGGCGCCCTCATTAAATTTTTGGAGAAAATCGCTCGCCAAAATTTGTTGGACCAGGACGATGTCCTAGCCTGGCAGCTCATTGCGCGGCGCGTCGCAACGAGCTTCGTTGTCCGTCGACGTGCGACGAGCAACGAGAAAAATTGTGTGGCGCGTCGAGTGGCACATCTTAACGGGGGATACGCGTATAAATTTCGATCGCTGACGTACAGCGAGCAGCACAGCTGCGAATGGCGTCAGCTAGTAAGATTTCATCCTACAAGGCACATTGCGTTTACCTAGCTAACCAGGTCATTTCCGCCTCCGGCGGTCGCGCGCTACTGCAAGCGAGAGGGCTATAGTTAGAGCAACACATCGCGCCACAAGCCAAATTGCAAATATTTATCAACATCTTGACTAGCTACGCGGTCCTTTTCCGCATGCGCTCGCGCTGTGCTCAAAAATTGACGTCGTCAATCAATCAACATTAAGATTTTAGTTTTACATTTGACCTTTATGTCAAAAATCTTTGAATTTTCAATCGGTGGTCGATGTTACCTGAGGACCTCAGGCTTCGTCCTTACTTCGTCACAGGACGATCGGAGCTCGAAAAGCGTAGAGAGTGCTGGCTGGCGTCGTCCTGTGATGGTCGACGTATTTTTGCTTGCTAAAAACGCTTCCCCATATGAGATAATATGACAAAAATTGTTTTGGTCACGTGACCAGTCAATGACATTAATATTTCGCTGCGGACGGTTTGGTGGAGGGTTAGGGTCAACGTTTATGCATTATAGGGTCAAAGTTAGGACTAGAGTTGTACACTATTGACATTGTGAGGGTAATGGTTAAGGTTTATCACTAGCGACCTTTTCATCTGACCACAATATTGCAAAATGCTATGTTGTATGTCACGTGACAAATTTAGCCGAGGGTCGGAAGACGGAGGTCGGAAGTCAGTGGACTCTGTTGGAATCCGGCGGACTCCGAGCGGAGTCCGCCGAGCTGGCGGACTCCGCCAAGCTCCGCCGGACTCCGCCGGATTCAAGTCTGGCGGAGAGGTCCGGCGGAGTCCGCCAAGCACTCCGCCGGAGTCCGCGGCGGACCGGAGTCCGCCTAGTGGCTTAGTCCGCGGCGGACACTCCACCGAGCCGCCGCGGAGCCGCTCGGAGTCCGCGGCGGACTTTAAAGTCCGCTCGGAGTCCGCTCGGCTCCGCTCGGAGTCCGCCAAAATGTACTCGAGTCCACTGTAAATACATTTTGGCGGAGCACCGCCGGAGTCCGCTCGGAGTCCGGCGGCTCCGCCGGAGTCCGCTCGGAGTCCGGCGGCTCCGCCGCGGACTCGACTCCGCGACGGATAGTGCCCCATATTCTGTGCGGTCTTGTTATAATACATGTTGCTATGGGATGTATAAGGTATAATGTATTATACAATACACCGGAGACACATAGAAAACGTACTGTGTACATCACTAGTAGCTTATAACGTCTACATTCCCGAGATTGATTTGTTGGCTGTTTCAGTTTGTACTTCGGTATTTGTACTTGTAAAATGTTTACTTTGAGTAATTTGTACAGTACAAGTTGTACGCTTACACTTTTCAGTGATTGTATTTGTAAAATGTATCGGACAAAAATGACTGAGTTATGAGCTAAAAACCATATGCCCATATTTGGGCATACGCACCAAATTTGATCGATTTGGCCCATAAATTGGTCAAATATCAATATTTTTGAATGAAACTAACTTTATATAAAAGGTAAGCCTAAACTACACATTCTCTATGATTATCAGCTCAATATCTACCTAACTGTGGATTCTGTGTTCAAATAATCGCAAAAAATTTGACTCATAACTCAATCATTTTTTGTCCAATCTTGATGAAAATTCATATACGAGTTCAGGAGACTACTAGCTACAAGTAGAGAATTTAAAATCTGGGTTTTGAGTATGTTAAGATGATTTGGCATAATCAGGCATAATTTGGACCAAATATTATATGGGCGTGGCTGTCCCGCGAGCACCCGGAATCCGGAACACCCACAAAAGTTCGGTTACAGGCCCTAGTTTGTTGGTCAATTGCTATCTCGAAATCAAATTTCACAATAAAATCAGGGTGAACCCCCCCCCCCCCCCCCTTAATTGTTTAATCTGGTGAAAATGCAGATATTACTGTATGATGAGTTTTTTGAAAAACATCCCACTGTTCATGTCATTACCATCTATGAGAGTTACAGAGCACTTTCTAGCTAGAATATTCTGATAACCCCAGCTTACACAGTGTACACGACAGGTCTTATCTTTGCGGTTGAACCATAAAAGCGTGACCACGTCGAGAGATCACCCCTACTCTCATACCGGGTTGTTTCCCCATATTTCCAGAAACAAAGTGATCCCCAATACCAATATTTGTCAGTTATATCTCGACAAGGTCTACCATACCACGTTATCGGCCGGGTGTAGTAGGTTTTGCCGTCTAAGGTAATATCAAGAGTAAAGTGAATATTATCAGCTAGCATGTGGGATTCTCTGTGAAAATGTATATCATCAGGGTAGAGGTTAGGATCTGTAACTAGTCGTATGTTAAAGGAATCATCGTTTTTCCCTGTTGCAGCTGTTACTCGCAGTATAAACCCACAATCCCCTTCCTTGCTGCAGTTTGTTATAGAGGCCTGTTTGAATGTAAACTTGATGTCATGATCTCGTGCAAATAGTTCTTCTGGAGAGTATTCAGATTTCGATGTCATGCGATTGAAACAGTTTCCAGATACCATGCTGGCTTTATTTTGTATTTTATCAACCAGGCCACCGAGGTATACTCCATTTTTTTGCCTCATGTATACGAGTTCTAGAGGTTTCCATCCTCTGCACTGCATTGTATGAGCGAATCTTTCAATAAATTCGTCGCTTATGGATACGAAAGGTGTATTTACATTAATTCTTTTATCACAAAGCCAAATATGAACAGCATCAAAGAAAATATAACTGTTTCTCACCATTGGAGACTCTATCAAAAAGTTTGTAAGTTCGTCAAGACTGTTTATGTTATTGAGCTGCTGAAAATCAAGAAAAAAGTTTGGCAAAGCTGCGTATGACATGGAATCTTTTATTTCCTTCTGGGCTTTATTATATTGTTGCAGAGCCCTCACGACGAGCCCGAAGTCCTCAGTTGTCGGGGTTTCCAGTTCTGCGAGCTTCTCGAACAGTCGTTGATAGACAGTCTCGTAAGTAGAAGAACAATCTTTATAGGTCAACCTCTGGAGTATGTATCTGCTGGTCTGACCAAGAGTATTTTCAGTCTTTTCCAAGTTGCTGATAAGAGCTTCCACAAGAACATGCTCCTGATTAGCAGTAAGTTCCATTATCACATCAAGATACTTTGTAGAACAGGATGAGAAATCGCTGAGGTATTTGGTTACAAAAAGCAGTGTGCAAGGTGCAGAAGATGTGAATTTCTTGATTACGACATCTATAAAAGTTCTCTTTTTCAATTTGTCCAGAGTATTTAGGCCTCATCAAATAAGAATAACTGCTCGTCAAAATTATCCTCTCTTACGGACTCCGTCAATTCCTGAAAGTATTCAAAACACTTTTCTATCAACCAGTTAACCTCAAAAACGTGGACTATTTTGTTGAGATCTCTGAAGTTGAATTTGGAGATATCTTTCAAAGTACCAATATATGAGGCTTCTAGGAAACATTGTACTGCGCCTTTAGTGAATTCTTTAACTTCTATTTCAGTTTGATAATGTTCTACTGTTATTTTCTTTATAACAGGGCTATTGAAGGACATTATTGCTGAGTTTGCAAGAAGTGCTTCATCTTTCAAAAGAAACTTCAGGTTGCCATGGGAGGGGGAGCCGAGATATTCCAACCCAAAGTTCATTGGTACTTGAATGCACGGAACTAGCGAAGCCATCCTGTTCATTCGTTTTTACTGGAAAGTATTCAAATTTCAGATAACACTATTTACTCGATTCAGTCTCAGAGCAACAAACAGTCTTAAATCAAAATATGCCCAGTTTCAAAACCTTACAATAAAATAGCTGACTTGTGGTTAGGAAAACGTTATCTGCATCACATCTTAAGTGCAGGCGATTATTAAAATCCTCACAAAATCTTATACGGGTGAAAAATGGTGCGAAAACAACATAAAACAAGGAAACCATCACTAGATTTCAAACATAATATTTCGGTACACTATCATCACGCAAATTAAATCTGTGCTGTGGGCTCCTTATCAGGTTTATGAGGTTAGGTCACAATATTACGTTTCAAATAACAAGTCGCACAAGCACCATGAATCAATTTATGACCGAGTCACACTGAAAACAACCTCAGACTACAATTTTACTTTCACTCGTCTTCATTTCAATGTAACAATTAATGAAACCTTAAAACCAGCCAGCAACCAATCACATTTTCGTTGTGTTAAATTTCATGACAGGGGCTCAACACTAGTACAACAATGCGAAAAATTTAAAAAATATTTATCTCACATAACAGCTTGACTCTAATATCAAATTCCGGGACACCTCCCAGGTCCTATTTATAGTGATTTAGATAAGATCTTAAGAGCGTGTTTTTAACTCAGATAACTGGGTATATTGCTTAAAACACTGCTTACCATGGTAGTTACTGGGTGGGTCCCTTAGATTGGCTTATATTTTATTGGCTTATATTGGCGTTGGTATTTAGTCTTTCTCCAATACATACTTACATAGGGCTGCACTTCTTGCTGTATTCAGCTTTCTCTAATTTTGTTGTCTTCACGAAATTTGTTTTTTTTAATGAAAGTGTTTTATCTTATATTAACAAAATATTACAGTCTGATAAGATACAAATATTAGACTTAATATGTCTCATAATACACGATAAATTAATCTTTTAAAGGGATCATGAAGTGTCCCCGACTTAATCGTCAAAACATTTCACATATACTATCACATAGAAACACTAATATAACAATAGGGCTCGGAATTCCCAGATTCGTAACTTAATTATGTCGCGTGAAATCGATACAGGAAGATCGCCCGAATTTGTTGGATTGTGGCTAACTGTCAGACACTGCAATAGAAACAGTGTTAAAACGCACATTTTTATTCATGTGCTGTGGCGCCAATTTAATTGATAAAATCTTCAAATTAACGACACTTGATAGATTTGACTTTTATCTTTCGAAAATTGTGGTTGAATAATGTGCATAATATACACAAGCATCGAATAATTGTCTTATAAGTTTACGTACTGCTGTGTTATGTTGTAGGAAGAATAACATTCAATTACCAAACACTAAATAACAATACACGTTAGTAAGAACCTATTACTTAAACTAACCTTAAATTATAAATAGTTTTTTCTGGATACAAACATTTACTTGTTAACTTCATGGCAAAATATGTCCATCATCAGTTCCGATACTGATAAAACCCGTATATCTTGATCCATCTGTGTTTGGAAACTTTTCTCGGATCGCCGACACAACACATGATGGAAGTACGTATCGAACCTTTCTATCCAAATCTTGGGAGCTTATCAAATTCACAAATGATTTGTAGGCTAAATATCTCCACTTTTTTGGTGTCAAATGTGCTTTTAGATAGTCTCCCCGTTTTACAGCATCATTGATGGTGAAACTAAACAGGTATCTTGAATATCTAAGCCCTTGTTCAGATAAGACCATATGAAAAACCAGAAAGCTTCTCCTACTACTGGTGTCTCTTCCCTCACGGTTGTTACAACCTCCGACTGCACAATGTCTTACCATCAACCGTCTTTTAACTAGTAAAGAGTGATTGCAGTGATAATGGAATGAAGCTAAACTAATATATTTAGTAATGTCATAATTGCAAAGCTTGACCTACTATACTCTGAAAACACGTGCTGCAGTCGACAACAAACGCGAAAATTTGTAACAGCTCTGATTCAGTTATTAATTCTTTAATTGGAAGATAAGACTTTTATATACGGGGTACAGACTACGGATACATATGTTAGGTTCGTGTCTACACATTACACGTTATTCAAGAAAGCACATATTCGCAAGCTTTAAAATACAAAGACCGTACAGAACGAAAGTAAACAAATTGAACACTGATCGTGCTACATTCAAATTCCATGAAGTGAGCTGTCTTTAATTGCTTGTAGGAACTAGATTAATCGCTGTACACCAAATTTAGGAAGATATGTGAAATATAATGGTTTATACCTGATGGTAATCTTGTCGGTTCAACAAAAAAACCAACAGAGAACTTGTTATGGACAATTAAAATCAGGTGTTTTTACACATGTCGTATATGCTATCCCGTCACCTAGCCACAACTTGGAAAAATGTAATTGATATACCCCATATTATCTCAGCTTGTGAAGCAATTACGACGGAGCTATTTTGGGATTGTGGCAGAATTACCAAGCCTAAGTCACTACCCAAGTTTCGAGTATTTTTGAAGAATTCGCAAATTTACACTTCATGATCTCTTTAATCTAGAAAATCAAACTTTTAAAGAAAACTTTGCGATCAAACTAACGGTTTTTAACGTAAATATTTAAAATTACATTTAAACATGAAAATAAAGAAATTACTGTCCCGATGTATGATATATTTGAAAAACAACACATTCCACTGTTCATGTCATTACCATCTATGAGAGTTACAGAGCACTTTCTAGCTAGAATCTTCTCATTACCCCAGCTTATACAATGTACACGACAGGTCTTATCTTTGCGGCTGAAATGTAATTGCGTACCCACTTCGAGAGATCTCCCCTACTCCTAAACCTGGTTGTTTCCCCTAGTTTCCAGAACCAATGAGTTCCCCAATACCAGTATTTGTCAGTTATATCTAGACAAGGTCTTCCTTGCCACGTTAATGGTGGGATGACATAGGTTCTGCCGACTAAGCTTAAGGTAATATCAAGAGTAAAGTGAATATGATCAGCTAGCATGTGGGATTCTCTGTGAAAATGTATATCATCAGGGTAGAGGTTAGGATCTGTAACTAGTTGTATGTTAAAGGAATCATCGTTTTTCCCTGTTGCAGCTGTTACTCGCAGTATAAACCCACAATCCCCTTCCTTGCTGCAGTTTGTTATACAGGCCTGTTTGAATTTACAGGCCTGTTTGAATTTAAACTTAATGTCGTGATCTCGTGCAAACAGTTCTTCTGGAGAGTAGTCAGATTTGGATGGTATGATATTGGAACCGTCTCCAAACATGCTGACTTTTTTATTTATTTTATCAATCAGGCCACCAAGGCATACTCCATCTTGTTGCCTCATGTAGAAGAGATCTAGAGGTTCCCATCCTCTGCTCTGCATTGTATGAGCGAATTTTTCAATAAATTCGTCGCTTATGGATACGAAAGGAGTAGTGAAATTAATTCTTTTATCACAAAGCCAATTATAAACAGCTTCATAGAAAATATAGCTGTTTTTCACCATTGGAGATTCTATCAAAAAAGTTGTCAGCTCATCAAGATCGTTTATGTTCTTGAGCTGCTGAAAATCAAGAAACAAGTTTGGCAGAGCTGCGAATGATGAAGTGGAATCTTTTATTTCCTTTTGGGCTTTGTTGTATTGTTGCAGAGCCCTCACGACGAGCCTGAAGTCCTCAGTTGTCGGGTTCTCCAATTCTGCCAGCTTCTCGAACAGTCGTTGATAGACAGTCTCGTAAGTAGAAGAGCAATCTTTATAGGTCAACCTCTGGAGTATGTATCTGCTGGTCTGATCAAGAGTACATATAATCCTTTCCAAGTTGTTGATAAGAGCTTCCACAAGAACATGCTCCTGATTAGCAGTAAGTTCCATTATCACATCAAGATACTTTGTAGAACAGGATGAGAAATCGCTGAGGTATTTCGTCACAATATACTGTGTGCAGGTTGCAGAAGATGTAAATTTCTTGATTACCACATCTATAAAAGTTCTCTTTTTCAATTTGTCCAGAGTATACATGGCCTCATCAAACAAGAATGACTGCTCGTCAAAATTATCCTCTCTTACGGACTCCGTCAATTCCTGAAAGTACTCGAAGCACTTTTCTATCAACCAGTTTACCTCAAAAATATGGACTATTTTGTTGAGATCTCTGAAGTGGAGTTTTGAGATCTCTTTCAAAGTACCAGAATATGAGGCTTCTAGGAAACATTGTACTGCGCTTTTAGAGAATTCTTTAACTTCAATTTCTGTTTGGAAAGGTTCTACTGTTATTTTCTTTATAACAGGACTGTTGAAGGATATTATTGCTGAGTTTGCGAGAAGTACTTCATCTTTCAAAAGAAACTTCAGGTTGTCATGGGAGGGGGAGCCGAGATATTCCAGCCCAAAGTTCATTGGTACTTGAATGCACGGAACTAGCGAAGCCATCCTGTTCATGCGTTTATACTGGAAAGTATTCAAATTTCAGATAACTATATTTATTATTTACTCTATTCTAAGCAACAAACAGTCTTAAATCAGAATATGCCCAGTTTCAAAACCTTACAATAAAATGGCTTGTGGCTAGTATAAAGGAACTTTATCTGCATCACATCTTAATTGCAGGTGATAATTGACCTTCGGCTGATCAAGGTACAATGTACACGAAGGATTACAAAATCCTATACGGGTCACAAAATGGTGCGAAAACAACAGAAAACAAGGAAACCACCACTAGATGTCAAACATAATATATCGGTGCACTATCATCACGCAAATTAAATCAATGCTGTGGGCTGATGGGCTCTTTATCAGGTTTATGAGGTTAGGTCACCATATTACGTTTCAAATAACAAGTTGCACAAGCGCCATGAATCGATTTATAACCATATCACACTAAAAATAACCTCCAACTTCAATTTTACTTATACTCGTCTTCATTTCAATGATATAATTAATTAACATCTCTTAAATTAAACCTTAAAACCAGCCGGCAGCCAATCACATTTTCTTTGTGTTAAATTTCATGACAGGTGTTCAACACTGGTACAACAATGCAAAACATTTAAAAAATATTTATCTCACATAACAGCTTGATTGTATTATCAAATATCAAATTCCGGGTCATCTCCCAGGTCCTATTTATAGTGATTTAGAGCGTGTTTTTAACTCAGATAACTGGGTATATTGCTTAAAACACTGCTTACCGTGGTAGTTACTGGGTTGGTCCCTTATATTGGCTTATATTATATTGGCTTATGATATCGGCGTTAGTATTTAGTCTTTCCCCAATACATACTTACATAGGGCTGCACTTCTTGCTGTATTCAGCTTTCTCTTATTTTCTTCATCACAAAGGTTACGAAAACAAAAGTTGTTATCTTACATTAATAACAATATATTACAGTCTAATGAGATACACATTTTAGACTTTATATGTCTCAATTGCTATCTCGAAATCAAATTGCACAAGAAAATCAACTTTACATTAACTTTATTTATAAAATGTATATTTTAAGTTACTTGTACACTTACAGCAACTATTATCTATACAATAATTTCCAAGTACTCTATATTGCGTTAGTGGGTATCATAATTTAAAACATGTAACATCAGGAAATGGAGGAGCTAGAAAAGAAGATAACTGACTCTGTTGAAAAACACAAGCAAGATCTGGAACAATACTGTTTATCTAACGCTGGTTCTGTGGATATCTTTCAATGGAAACTGTTCTCTAAATTATCTGACAGCACCACGCCCCTTTCACAGCTACTGGAATGTAAAGAGACTCAGAACATAATCAAAGACAGAGCCCTGTTAGAAGCGTTCATGACAAGTGGAGACGTAGAGAATGGAGACTGGGTGAGAGCTCTTGATTTGTTAAAATCCATTCTCCGGTTAGATCCTCACGCTACCAAACACCCAGTTAAACTGAAGTTAGCTGTGGCTGTAGCACTTACCTTTGCAATGCCTGTTATATCGTATGCATTGAGGAAGGAAGGTAAGGAAATTGATCCAATTAGGCGGTATCTAAGCTTTGTAGGCTGGTGGGACATGAAGCCCAGTCCTCTTTTTGGAATGTTAGACAAGATGACCTGCTGGCATCTTCGATATGTGGTGGGATCCTTTGCAGAGGATGACGAGTTAGAGTGGGCTAGGATAAACATACCTCTCGAGTTTCAATCTTCAGAAAAGATAGGAAAGGCCACATTCTCCATGATTAAATATAGGGCGAAAAATGATGAAGGTGTATCAATCCATAGCGGTCCTGCGTTTTACAACCACCGTCCCCGGACCCTGATGCTTCTCCACAAGGAAGGGGGAGTTTGTGGGGCGGTCTCCAATTTTGGGGCTGCAGCCTGTCAAGCTTTTGGGGTGCCAGCAATGCCAATAGGGCAGCCTGGACACTGCGCCTTTACTTGGTTCACAGCTGAAGGGTGGGTCCTAGGTAATGACATCAGCGGATGGGATGAGTCAAGGTATCATGATGGGATCCAGGCATATTGGAGTAGGTCTGCCCCTTTTATAGGACTCATGGACGATGCTCAAACGAGTGAGAAGTATTTTTTGTCTGAAAAGTTACGTCTAGCTGTTAACTTTCTGGATCCTGCGGAGCGATTTAAAATTCTATTCTCACGTGTTGTCCCCATATGCCCAGAGAATTATAGCACTTGGCAAGATGTTCTTTACTTGGCAAAGGAAATCGGATTGATCTGTCACTCTTACTCTTTTAAAAATGTTGCAGAGTGTAAACCGGTCACAGTTAGCTCAACTGGAAATAGGGCTCAAAATATAACTGAAAACTCGGCGAGTGAATGGTGGACGGGGGACCAAACAGCCTGGATTGAAATCGATCTAAAGACAGCTTGCATAGTTGACCATGTAAAAATACACTGGTGGGGTTATTCTAAGGCAAATCATTTTAAAATCTTTGCCATCATGGAAAATGGGGAAAAGGTGTTAGTTAAAACAGAAGAAGATGAAACACTTGATGATGATGAGAAGAACAACAGCTGTAATCAGTGGATCAATATTTCTGGTTGGTTGCTGGAGACTTGCAAAATAAGATTGGAACTTTCTGACGGTAACAAAGACCCTTGGAACAAAGGAATGTTGTTTGGTTTACGGCAAATGCAAGTTTTTGCAATCAAAACCTCCGACGAAGAAATAGTCTCTCCCATTTCACTAAGTTTACTCAATGTAGATTCAAAGGCTCTCGAGGAGGAAGTGGAAATCCAAGTCAAGGCTGTTAACTTTCTGGATCCTGCGGAGCGATTTAAAATTCTATTCTCACGTGTTGTCCCCATATGCCCAGAGAATTATAGCACTTGGCAAGATGTTCTTTACTTGGCAAAGGAAATCGGATTGGTCGGTAGCTCTCACTCTTTCAAAAATGTTGCAGAGTGTAAACCGGTCACAGTTAGCTCAACTGGAAATAGGGCTCAAAATATAACCGGAAATTCGGGGAGTGAATGGTGGACAGGGGACGAAACAGCCTGGATAGAAATTGATCTAAAGACAGCTTGCATAGTTAACCATGTAAAAATACAGTGGTGGGGTTATTCTAGGGCAAATCATTTCAAAATCTTTGCCATCATGGAAAATGGGGAAAAAGTGTTAGTCAAAACAGAAGAAGATCAAACACTTGATGACGATGAGAAGAACAACAGCTGTAATCAGTGGATCAATATATCTGGTTGGTTGCTGGAGACTTGCAAAATAAGATTGGAACTTTCTGACGGTAACAAAGACCCTTGGAGCATGGGAATGTTGTTTGGTGTGCGTCAAGTTGTCATATTTGGCATTGAAAAGGAAATTGTCCGCAACATAGCCAAACCAAGGTGGCAAGAACTGACAGAGCTTTTAAAAAAGGAGGAAAAAACTTTTCAGGAAGTGATTCCAGAATTTCTGAAAATATTCAACGGGCTTGGTTTGTTCGGTGGACGTACAGAAGAATCATCATTTGCTGGTGTTAGCGTTGAGATTGTTGAGAATTATCTTCAAAAGTTTATTTATAAAACTAAGGAAATGTCTGGACATTCGGAGAACACTGTATCGCAAGAAAAATGCTCGGAATCGTGGCTAGAATTGGATTTGGGTAACATCTGTTTGATTAAGAGCGTAGAAATAGACTGGGATTTAAATATAGCAGCAGAAAAAGTAAGCTTAACTATCAAAACAGCCTCGGGAGACAAAACGTTTAACAGATTAGAGTTGTTGAATCAGATTGGTAGGAGATTACGGTTAAGTTTCTCTGCTGGGAAATCTGCAGTGAAGTCAGTTAAGGTTATGGGAGTGGAGTTTACAAACAAGATGATTCTTGAAGGGAAGATCAGAAGACTTCTCAAAAACCATCCCTTTGTAGTAACTACACTGTTAGAAAAGTAATTGAACTTTCATTGCCTTCCCCTTTTTTAGTAATTATACAGAAATTAACACCGTTATCTTGATTTTAAAGCAATAATCAACATATTTGTATACAGATGCTCTTGTAACTTTAGAAGCCATATTCTGTGCGGTCTTGTTGTAATACATGTTGCTATGGGATGTATAAGGTATAATGTATTATACAATACACCGGAGACACATAGAAAACGTACTGTGTACATCACTAGTAGCTTATAACGTCTACATTCCCGAGATTGATTTGTTGGCTGTTTCAGTTTGTACTTCGGTATTTATACTTGTTAAATGTTCACTTTGAGTAACTTGTACAGTACAAGTTGTACTCTTAAGCTTTTCAGTGATTGTATTTGTAAAATGTATTGGACAAAAATGACTGAGTTATGAGCTAAAAAACCATATGCCCATATTTGGGCATATACACCAAATTTTATCGATTTTGGCCAATAAATTGGCCAAATATCAATATTTTTGAATGAAACTAACTTTATATAAAAGGTAAGCCTAAACTACACATTCTCTATGAATATCAGCTCAATATCTACTTATTTGTGGATTTTGTGTTCAAATAATCGCAAAAAATGAACAAAATCGCCCATATCTCAGTTCGCGAAACTGATTTCGTTCAAAACAATAAAACTCAATAGGGTTTCAATATTTGATTTCCTATCTCGAAATCAATTTTCACAAGAAAATCCTGGTGAACCCCCTCCCCTTAATTGTTTCATCTGGAAAATCGAACTTTTCAAGAAAACTTTGCGTTAAACTAACGGTTTTAAATATTTCAATTTAATATTAAACGTGAAAATGCAGATATTACTGTATGATGAGTAAAAAAAAACATTCCACTGTTCTTGTCATTACAATCTATAAGAGTTACAGAGCACTTTCTAGCTAGAATCTTCTGATAACCCCAGCTTATACAATGAACACGACAGGTCTTATCTTTGCGGTTGAACTGCATAAGGTTCCCTTCTTCAAGAGACCTCCCCTACCCCTAGACCAGGTTGTTTCCTCTTGATTCCAGAAACAAAGTGATCCCCAATACCAGTATTTGTCAGTTATATCTTGACAAGGTCTACCATGCCACGTTGTCTGCCTGCTGGGATAGGTTGTGCCGTCTAAAGTAATATCAAGAGTAAAGTGAATATGGTCAACCAACATGAAGGATTCTCTGTGAAAATGTATATCATCAGGATAGAGGTTAGGATCTATAACTAGTTGTATGTTAAACGAATCATCTTTTTTCCCCGTTGCGGCTGTTACTCTCAGTATAAACCCACAATCCCCTTCCTTGCTGCAGTTTGTTATATAGGCCTGTTTGAATTTAAACTTAATGTCGTGATCTCGTGCAAATAGTTCTTCTGGAGAGTATTCAGATTTGGATGGTATGCGATTGAAACAGTTTTCAGATATCATGCTGGCTTTATTTTGTATTTTATCAACCAGGCCACCAAGGTATAGTCCATTTTTTTGCCTAATGTATACGAGTTCTATAGGTTTCCATCCTCTGCTCTGCATGGTATGAGCGAATTTTGCAATAAATTCGTCGCTGATGGATACGAAAGGTGTCTTTATATCAATCATTTTATCAAAAAGCCAATTATGAACAGCATCAAAGAAAATATAGCTGTTTCTAACCATTGGAGACTCTATCAAAAAGGTTGCCAGATCATCAAGATCGTGTTTGTTATTGAGCTGCTGAAAATCAAGAAACAAGTTTGGCAAAGCTACGTTTGACATGGAATCTTTTATTTCCTTCTGGGCTTTATTGTATTGTTGGAGAGCCCTCACGACGAGCCTGAAGTCCTCAGTTGTCGGGGTCTCCAGTTCTGTCAGCTTCTCGAACAGTCGTTGATAGACAGTCTCGTAAGTAGAAGAACAATCTTTATAGGTCAACCTCTGGAGTATGTATCTGCTGGTCTGATCAAGAGTATTTCCAGTCCTTTCCAAGTTGTTGATAAGAGCTTCCACAAGAACATGCTCCTGATTAGCAGTAAGTTCCATTATCACATCAAGATACTTTGTAGAACAGGATGAGAAATCGCTGAGGTATTTGGTCACAAAATACTGAGTGCAGGTTGCAGAAGATGTAAATTTCTTGATTATTACATCTATGAAAGTTCTCTTTTTCAATTTCTCCAGAGTATACATTGCTTCACCAAATAAGAATAACAGCTCGTCAAAATTATCCTCTCTTACGGACTCCGTCAATTCCTGAAAGTACTCAAAGCACTTTTCTACCAACCAGTTTACCTCGAAAACGTGGACTATTTTGTTGAAATCTCTGAAGTTGAGCTTCGAGATATCTTTCAAAGTACCAGAATATGAGGCTTCTAGGAAACATTGTACTGCACTTTTAGAGAATTCTTTAACTTCAATTTCCGTTTGATAAAGTTCTACTGTTATTTTTTTAATAATAGGGCTATTGAAGGACATAATTGCTGAGTTTGCAAGAAGTACTTCATCTTTCAAAAGAAACTTCAGGTTGCCATGGGATGGGGAGCCGAGATATTCCAGCCCAAAGTTCATTGGTACTTGAATACAAGGAACTAGCGAAGCCATCCTGTTCATTCGTTTTTACTGGAAAGTATTCAAATTTCAGATAACACTATTTACTCGATTCAGTCTCAGAGCAACAAACAGTCTTAAATCAAAATATGCCCAGTTTCAAAACCTTACAATAAAATAGCTGGCTTGTGGTTAGAGAAACGTTATCTGCATCACATCTTAAGTGCAGGCGATTATTGACGTTTAGAAAATCTTCACAAAATCTGAAAATCTTGTCTGGGTGACTAAATGGTGCGAAAGCAACAGAAACCAAAGAGACCATAATTTCAGACATAATATTTCGGTGCACTATCATCACGCAAATTAAATCAGTGCTGTGGGCTCTTTATCAGGTTTATGAAGTCACCATATTACGTTTCAAATAACAAGTCGCACAATTACCTGAGGACCCCAGGCTATTATGTTCATTAACATATTAAATAAAGATTTGGCGGAATGACAGGCTGAGCGCGGCCCAGTAAGTCGCACAAGCGCCATGAATCAATTTATAACCGAGTCACACTGAAAATAACCTCAGACTTCAATTTTACTTTCACTCGTCTTCATTTCAATGTTACAATTAATTAAACCTTAAAACCAGCCAGCTAAGCAGCCAATCACATTTTCTTTGTGTTAAATTTCATGACAAGGGCTCAACACTAGTACAACAATGTGAAATATTTTTTAAATATTTATCTCACATAACAGCTTGACGTGACTGTAATATCAAATATCAAATTCCACCTCCCAGGTCCTATTTATAGTGATTTAGATAAGATCTTAAGAGTGTGTTTTTAACTCAGATAACTGGGTATATTGCTTAAAACACTGCCTACCGTGGTAGTTACTGGGTTGGTCCCTTATATTGGCTTATATTTTATTGGTTTATGATATCAGCGTCGGTATTTAGTCTTCTCCAATACATACTTACATAGGGCTGCACTTCTGATTTTCTTCATCACAAAGGTTACGAAATTTGTTTTAAAACAAAAGTTTTTATCTTACATAAACAAGATATTACAGTCTGATAAGATACAAATGTCTCATAATACACGAAAAATAAATTTTTTAATCTAAAAAATCAAACTTTTAAAGTAAACTTTGTGATCAAACTAACGGTTTTTAACGTAAATATTTAAATCACATTTAATCATGAAAATAAAGAAATTACTGTCCCGATGTATGATGTATTTGAAAAACAGAACATTCAACTCAGTTGAACAGTTGAATTTCAGTTGAATTTCAACTGTTCTTATCATTACCATCTATAAGAGTTACAGAGCACTTATTAGCTAGAATCTTCTGATAACCCCAGCTTATACAATGTAGACGACAGGTCTTATCTTTGCGGCTGAAATGTAATTGCGTACCCACTTCGAGAGATCTCCTCTACTCCTAAACCTGGTTGTTTCCCCTAGTTTCCAGAACCAATGAATTCCCCAATACCAGTATTTTTCAGTTATATCTAGACAAGGTCTTCCTTGCCACGTTAATGGTGGGATGACATAGGTTCTGCCGACTAAGCTTAAGGTAATATCAAGAGTAAAGTGAATATTATCAGCTAGCATGTGGGATTCTTTGTGAAAATGTATATCATCAGGGTAGAGGTTAGGATCTGTAACTAGTTGTATGTTAAAGGTACCATCGTTTTTCCCTGTTGCAGCTGTTACTCTCAGTATAAACCCACAATCCCCTTCCTTGCTGCAGTTTGTTATAGCGGCCTGTTTGAATTTAAACTTGATGTCGTGATCTCGTGCAAATAATTCTTCTGGAGAGTATTCAGATTTGGATGGTATGCGATTGGAACAGTTTTCAGAATCTAAAAAAAGCCAACGTGGTATCTGAAATTCAGATACCATGATGGCTTTTTTAAATATTTTATCAATCAGGCCACCAAGGTACACTACATTTTTTTGCCTCATGTATCCGTGCTCTAGAGGTTTCCATTCTCTGCTCTGCATTGTATGAGCGAATTTTTCAATAAATTCGTCGCTTATGGATACGAAAGGTGTCTTTATATCAATCCTTTTATCAAGAAGCCAATTATGAACAGCATCAAAGAAAATATAGCTGTTTTTCACCATTGGAGATTCTATCAAAAAGGTTGTCAGCTCATCAAGATCGTTTATGTTATTCAGCTGCTGATAATCAAGAAACAAGTTTGGCAAAGCTGCGTATGACATGGAATCTTTTATTTCCTTCTGGGCTTTATTGTATTGTTGCAGAGCCCTCATAATTAACCTGAAGTCCTCAGTTGTCGGGGTTTCCAGTTCTGCCAGCTTCTCGGACAGTCGTTGATAGACAGTCTCGTAAGTAGAAGAACAATCTTTATAGGTTAACCTCTGGAGTATGTATCTGCTGGTCTGATCAAGAGTACATTCAATCCTTTCCAAGTTGTTGATAATAGCTTCCACAAGAACATGCTCCTGATTAGCAGTAAGTTCCATTATCACATCAATATTCTTTGTAGAACAGGATGAGAAATCGCTGAGGTATTTGGTCACAATATATTGTGTGCAGGTTGCAGAAGATGTAAATTTCTTGATTACCACAAGTTCTCTTCTTCAATTTGTCCAGAGTATACATGGCTTCATCAAATAAGAATAACTGCTCGTCAAAATTATCCTCTCTTACGGACTCCGTCAATTCCTGAAAGTACTCAAAGCACTTTTCAACCAACCAGTTTACCTCAAAAACATGGACTATTTTGTTGAGATCTCTGAAGTTGACTTTGGAGATATCTTTCAAAGTACCAGAATATGAGGCTTCTAGGAAACATTGTACTGCGCTTTTAGAGAATTCTTTAACTTCAATTTCTGTTTGGAAAGGTTCTACTGTTATTTTCTTTATAACAGGACTGTTGAAAGATATTATTGCTGAGTTTGCAAGAAGTAAAAAGAAACTTCAGGTTGCCATGGGAGGGGGAGCCGAGATATTCCAGCCCAAAGTTCATTGGTACTTGAATGCACGGAACTAGCGAAGCCATCCTGTTCATGCGTTTATACTGGAAAGTATTCAAATTTCAGATAACGATATTTATTATTTACTCTATTCTAGGCAACAAACAGTCTTAAATCAGAATATGCCCAGTTTCAAAACCTTACAATAAAATAACTGGCTTGTGGCTTGTGGGCTGTGGCTAGTATGGAGGAACTTTATCTGCATCACATCTTAATTGCAGGTGATTATGGTCCTTCGGATGATCAAGGTACAATGTACATTGTACATGAAGGATAACAAAATCCTATACGGGTCACAAAATGGTGCAAAAACAACAGAAAACAAGGAAACCACCACTAGATGTCAAACATAATATATCGGTGCACTATCACGCAAATTAAATCAATGCTGTGGGCTGATGGGCTTTTTATCAGGTTTATGAGGTTAGGTCACCATTTTACGTCTTAAATAAAAAGTCGCACAAGCGCCATGAATCAATTTATAACCATATCACACTAAAAATAACCTCCAACTTCAATTTTACTTTTACTCGTCTTCATTTCAATGATATAATTAATTAAGATCCCTTAAAACCAGCCAGCAGCCAATCACATTTTGTTGTGTTAAATTTCATGACAGGTGTTCAACACTAGTACAACAATGCGAAACATTTTAAAAACATTTATCTCACATAACAGCTTGACTCTAATATCAAATATCAAATTCCGGGACACCTCCCAGGTCCTATTTATAGTGATTTAGATAAGATCTTAAGAGCGTGTTTTTAAATTAGATAACTGGGTAATGGGTATATTGCTTAAAACACCGCTTACCGTGGTAGTTACTGGGTGGGTCCCTTATATTAGCTTATATTATATTGGTTTATGATATCGGCGTTAGTATTTAGTCTTTCTCAGTCTTTTCTCGGTTCTCCAATACATACTTACATAGGGCTGCACTTCTTGCTGTATTCAGCTTTCTCTAATTTTATTCATCACAAAGGTTACGAATCTTTTTTAAAAACATACGTTTTTATCTTACAGTTACATTAATAAAATATTACAGTCTGATAAGATATAAATTTTAGACTTAATATGTCTCATAATACACGATAAGTTCATTTTTCAATCTAGAAAATCCCCACAAAAGTTTGATCACAGGCCCTAGTTTCTTAGTTTGTTGGTCAAATTCTATCTCGAAATCAAATTTCACAAGAAAATCAGGGTGAACTTAAGTTACTAACAGTTTGCAAGTATTCTATATTCTGTTAGTGGGTATCATAATTTAAAACATGTTATGTCAGGAAATGGAGGAGCTTGAAAAGAAGATAACTAACTCTGTTGAAAAACACAAGCAAGATCTGGAACGATACTGTTTATCTAACACTGGTTCTGTGGATATCTTACAATGGAAACTGTTCTCTAAATTATCTGACAGCACCACGCCTCTTTCACAGTTACTGGAATGTAAAGAGACTCAGAACATAATCAGAGACAGAGCCGTGTTAGAAGCATTCATGACAAGTGGAGACGTAGAGAATGGAGACTGGATGAGAGCTCTTGATTTGTTAAAATCTATCCTCCGGTTAGATCCTCGCGCTACCAAACATCCAGTTAAACTGAAGTTAGCTGTGGCTGTAGCACTTACCTTTGCAATGCCTGTTATATCGTATGCATTGAGGAAGGAAGGTAAGGAAATTGATCCAATTAGGCGGTATCTCAGCTTTGTAAGCTGGTGGTACATGAAGCCCAGTCCTCTTTTTGGTATGTTAGACAAGATGACCTGCTGGCATCTTCGATATGTGGTGGGATCCTGGGCAGAGGATGACGAGTTAGAGTGGGCTAGGATAAACATACCTCTAGAGTTTCAATCTTCAGAAAAGATAGGAAAGGCCACACACACCATGATAAAATATAGGGCGTCCAATGATGAAGGTGTTTCAATCCACGATGGTTCCGCTTTTTATAACCACCGTCCTGAAACCCTGATGCTTCTCCATCAGAAAGGGGGAGTTTGTGGGGTGGTCTCCAAATTTGGGGCTGCAGCCTGTCAAGCTTTTGGGGTACCAGCAATGCCAATAGGGCAGCCTGGACACTGCGCCTTTACTTGGTTCACAGCTGAAGGGTGGGTCCTAGGTAATGACATCAGCGGATGGGATGAGTCAAGGTATCATGATGGGATCCAGGCATATTGGAGTAGGTCTGCCCCTTTTATAGGACTCATGGACGATGCTCAAACGAGTGAGAAGTATTTGTTGTCTGAAAAGTTGCGTCTAGCTGTTAACTTTCTGGATCCTGCGGAGCGATTTAAACTTCTATTCTCACGCGTTGTCTCCATATGCCCAGAGAATTATAGCACTTGGCAAGATGTTCTTTACTTGGCAAAGGAAATCGGATTGGTCGGTAGCTCTCACTCTTTCAAAAATGTTGCAGAGTGTAAACCGGTCACAGTTAGCTCAACTGGAAATAGGGCTCAAAATATAACCGAAAATTCGGGGAGTGAATGGTGGACAGGGGACGAAACAGCCTGGATAGAAATCGATCTAAAGACAGCTTGCACAGTTGACCATGTAAAAATACAGTGGTGGGGTTATTCTAAGGCAAATCATTTCAGAATCTTTGCCATCATAGAAAATGGGGAAAAGGTGTTAGTGAAAACAGAAGAAGATCAAACACTTGATGACGATGAGAAGAACAACAGCTGTAATCAGTGGATCAATATTTCTGGTTGGTTGCTGGAGACTTGCAAAATAAGATTGGAACTTTCTGACGGTAACAAAGACCCTTGGAACAAAGGAATGTTGTTTGGTTTACGGCAAATGCAAGTTTTTGCAATCAAAACCTCCGACAAAGAGAAAGCCTCTCCCATTTCACCAAGTTTACTCAATGTAGATAAGGCTCTCGAGGAGGAAGTGGAAATCCAAGTCAAGGAATCCACAGGAGTAAGAGTTATATCTGAGGGTAAACCTGTCCGTGTTAGCTCTACTCAGGATAGGGGTAAAAATATAACCGAGCTTTCCGGCAGTGAATGGTGGACAGGGGACCAAACAGCCTGGATAGAAATCGATCTAAAGACAGCTTGCACAGTTGACCATGTAAAAATACAGTGGTGGGGTTATTCTAAGGCAAATCATTTCAAAATCTTTGCCACCATGGAAAATGGGGAAAAGGTGTTAGTGAAAACGCAAGAAGATCAAACACTTGATGACAAGGAGAAGAACAACAGCTGTAATCAGTGGGTCAATATTTCTGGTTGGTTGCTGGAGACTTGCCAAATAAGATTGGAACTTTCTGATGGTAACAAAGACCCTTGGAGCATGGGAATGTTGTTTGGTGTGCGTCAAGTTGTCATATTTGGCATTGAAAAGGAAATTGTCCGCAACATAGCCAAACCAAGGTGGCAAGAGCTGATAGAGCTTGTAAAGAAGGAGGAAACAACTTTTCAGGAAGTGATTCCAGAATTTCTGAAAATATTTAACGGGCTTGGTTTGTTCGGTGGACGTACAGAAGAATCATTGTTTGCTGGTGTTAGCGTTGAGAATGTTGAGAATTATCTTCAAAAGTTTATTTATAAAACTAACGAAATGTCTGGACATTCGGGGGACACTGTATCGGAAGGAAAATGTTCAGAATCGTGGCTGGAATTGGATTTGGGTAACATCTGTTTGATTAAGAGCGTAGAAATAGACTGGGATTTAAATATATCAGCAGAAAAAGTAAGCTTAACTATCAAAACAGCTTCAGAAAATAAAAGGTTTCATAGATTAGAGTCGTTGAATCAGATTGGTAGGAGACTACGGTTAAATTTCTCTGCTAAGAAATCTGCAGTGAAATCAGTTAAGGTTATGGGAGTGGAGTTTACAAACAAGATGATTCTTGAAGGGAAGATCAGAAGACTTCTCAAAAACCATCCCTTTGTAGTTAATACACTGTTAGAAAAGTAACTGATCCTTTATTGTCTTACCCTTTTTAGTAATTATACAGAAATTAACACCGTTATCTTGATTTTAAAGCAATAATCAACATATTTGTATCTAGATGCTCTTGTAACTTTAGAAGCCATATTCTGTGCGGTCTTGTTGTAATACATGTTGCTATGGGATGTATAAGGTATAATGTATTATACAATACACGGGAGACACATAGAAAACGTACTGTGTACATCACTAGTAGCTTATAACGTCTACATTCCCGAGATTGATTTGTTGGCTGTTTCAGTTTGTACTTCGGTATTTATACTTGTAAAATGTTTACTTTGAGTAATTTGTACAGTACAAGTTTTACTCTAACCCTTTTCGGTGATTGTATTTGTAAAATGTATTGGACAAAAATGACCGAGTAAGGAGCTAAAAACCATATGCCCACATTAGGGCATACACACCAAATTTGATCGATTTTGGCCCATAAATTGGTCAAATATCAATATTTTTGAATGAAACAAACTTTATATTTATATACCTTTTATAAAAGGTAGGCCTAAACTACACATTCTCTATGATTATCAGCTCAATATCTACCTAACTGTGGATTCTGTGTTCAAATAATCGCAAAAAATGAACAAAATCAGTTCGCGATATGCGCGAAACTGATTTCACTCAAAACAATAGAACTCAATAGGGTTTCAATATTTGATTTTCTATCTCGAAATCAATTTTCACAAGAAAATCAGAGTGAACCCCCCCCCCCCCCCCCCCCCCCTTAATTGTTTAATCTGGAAAATCAAACTTTTCAAGAAAACTCTGCGATCAAACTAACGATTTTAAAAATAAATATTTTAATTTAATATTAAACGGAAAAATACAGATATAACTGTATATTATGGTTGATGGGCTAGACAGTGAAACACGCAAATTTAGTGTATACTTCGTAAGATTACATCATTAGCTACAATGGAATTAAGTTGGTTAGTTTAATTAGTACTAAACAAATGAAGATCTAAAATGCCTCAAAAAATCGAGAATCAAATAACCTAAATAAAATACACGTGGTAAATGGAAATGAACTACACAAAAATATAGCTTCAAAAAATGAATTAAAAACTAAGAACCTTATCTTTCAACTTTGCATCTATTTAAACCCAAGCAATTAGTTCTATACTTCTCAATATACCTAAATTCCTCCCTATTTAATCCCCTGGGGTTACATTCTTTCAAAATGGCAAATTTATAGTTGTCAATAGTAAAAATGTCACTGTGATGTTCATAGGCATGAATCGAAGGGGCTGATTTATTACGATCCTCAACAAGCTCTGTGTCCATTGACACGTTTATGAAAGTTTTGCATTGGTTGCCCGAAATAAGTGTCTTCTACAACTATCTCATAACCTTCTTCCTTTATTAGATTACAAAGCTTACATTGGGCCACATAAATAACACATATACAGCAGGGTGTTAGAATTATTGGCGTGTTTGAAATTTTGTGTGTATTTTATGATGAAATCAATATTTTTCAACGGGTCATAACTTTACTTCTGAATATCGTAATTACAAAATTCAAAAACTGATCTGTAGACAATCGTCTGAACTTTTTCTTAATTTTAGAATTTTGTGTTGATGTACCGCAAAACCCATAATTTAGGCCGTTATTAAAGGGTCGATTCCATACTTGGTTAGATTTACGAAGGAGTAAGGGATTTATGTGTAATTTTTTTTTCGGTGAATATTTTCTGAAATTATTCTTTAGACTAAAGTGCACAGCTCTTCAGGCGATAGCGAAACATAAAGAAAACTATAGATTTTATAAAAGCTCTCTTTCTCCTCTAACTGACGCAATAAAATATAGTCAGGCGGACTCATCCCGGAATTCAGGGGAAGCAGCCGAAGGCTTCAAGTCCAATAATCCAAATTTTTCTCTTTCGTCGTGATTATCGACGGAATTTAACTTCTTTCGGACTTTGTTTTTAGACTGAACTGTAGTATGAAGGATTATCTCTCGAATGATCAAGACTCCATAGGAAACTGACCCTCAGAAGTCAAGTAATGATCGTTTCTAAAAGCTTGGGTAAACTAAAATTTTACGCAAAATTGTCTACGCGCCAATAATTATGACACCCTGCCGTAGAACTTTATGATGAGTTAAAAAAAAACATTCCACTGTTCTTGTCATTACAATCTATGAGTGAGAATACCCCAATTTACACAGTGTACACGACAGGTCTTATCTTTACGGTTGAATCGTAAAAACGTGCCCACTTCAAGGGATCTCCCATACCCCTAGACCAGGTTGTTTCCCCTCGTTTCCAGAAACAATGTCTTCCCCAATACCAGTATTTGTCTGTTTTATCTAGACAAGGTCTACCATACCAAGTTATCGGCTCGCTAAGAAAGGTTGTGCCGTCTAAGGTAATATCAAGAGTAAAGTGAATATTATCAGCTAGCATGTGGGATTCTCTGTGAAAATGTATATCATCAGGATAGAGGTTAGGATCTGTAACTAGTTGTATGTTAAAGGAATCATCGTTTTTCCCTGTTGCAGCTGTTACTCGCAGTATAAACCCACAATCCCCTTCCTTGCTGCAGTTTGTTATAGAGGCCTGTTGGAATTTAAACTTAATGTCGTGATCTCGTGAAAATAGTTCTTCTGGAGAGTATTCAGATTTGGATGGTATGCGATTGGAACAGTTTTCAGATAACATGCTGGCTTTATTTCGTATTTTATCAATCAGGCCACCAAGGTATAGTCCATGTTTTTGCTTCATGTATACGAGTTCTAGAGGTTTCCATCCTCTGTTTTGCATTGTATGAGCAAATTGTTCAATGAATTCGTCGCTGATGGATACGAAAGGTGTATTTATATCAATTCTTTTATCACAAAGCCAATTATAAACAGCTTCAAAGAAAATATAGCTGTTTTTCACCATTGAAGATTCTATCAAAAAGGTTGTCAGCTCATCAAGATCGTTTATGTTCTTGAGCTGCTGAAAATCAAGAAACAAGTTTGGCAGAGCTGCGAATGATGAAGTGGAATCTTTTATTTCCTTCTGGGCTTTATTGTATTGTTGCAGAGCCCTCACGACGAGCCTGAAGTCCTCAGTTGTCGGGTTCTCCAGTTCTGCAAGCTTCTCGAACAGTCGTTGATAGACAGCCTCGTAAGTAGAAGAGCAATCTTTATAGGTCAACCTCTGGAGTATGTATCTGCTGTTCTGATCAAGAGTATTTTCAATCCTTTCCAAGTTGTTGATAAGAGCTTCCACAAGAACATGCTCCTGATTAGCAGTAAGTTCCATTATCACATCAATATTCTTTGTAGAACAGGATGAGAAATCGCTGAGGTATTTGGTCGCAATATATTGTGTGCAGGTTGCAGAAGATGTAAATTTCTTGATTACCACATCTATGAAAGTTCTCTTTTTCAATATGTCCAGAGTATACATGGCCTCATCAAACAAGAATGACTGCTCGTCAAAATTATCCTCGCTTACAGACTCCGTCAATTCCTGAAAGTACTCAAAGCACTTTTCTATCAACCAGTTTACCTCAAAAACATGGACTATTTTGTTGAGATCTCTGAAGTTGAGTTTTGAGATATCTTTCAAAGTACCAGAATATGAGCCTTCTAGGAAACATTGTACTGCGCTTTTAGAGAATTCTTTAACTTCAATTTCTGTTTGGAAAAGTTCTACTGTTATTTTCTTTATAACAGGACTGTTAAAGGATATTATTGCTGAGTTTGCGAGAAGTACTTCATCTTTCAAAAGAAACTTCAGGTTGCCATGGGAGGGGGAGCCGAGATATTCCAGCCCAAAGTTCATTGGTACTTGAATGCACGGAACTAGCGAAGCCATCCTGTTCATGCGTTTATACTGGAAAGTATTCAAATTTCAGATAACGATATTTATTATTTACTCTAAATTCTAAGCAACAAACAGTCTTAAATCAGAATATGCCCAGTTTCAAAACCTTACAATAAAATGGCTTGTGACTAGTATAAAGGAACTTTATCTGCATCACATCTTAATTGCAGGTGATTATTGACCTTTGGATGATCAAGGTACAATGTACATGAAGGATCACAAAATCCTATACGGGTCACAAAATTGTGCGAAAACAACAGAAAACAAGGAAACCACCACTAGATGTCAAACATAATATATCGGTGCACAATATATTCATCACGCAAATTAAATCAATGCTGTGGGCTCTTTATCAGGTTTATGAGGTTAGGTCACCATTTTACGTCTTAAATAACAAGTCGCACAAGCGCCATGGATCAAATTATAACCGAGTTACACTGAAAATAACCTCAGACTTCAATTTTACTTTCACTCGTCTTCATTTCAATGTTACAATTAATTAACATCTCTTAAATTAAACCCTAAAACCAGCCGGCAGCCAATCACATTTTCGTTGTGTTAAATTTTATGACAGGTGTTCAACACTGGTACAACAATGCGAAACATTTTAAAAATATTTATCTCACATAACAGCTTGAAGTTGACTGTAATATCAAATATCAAATTCCGGGACACCTCCCAGGTCCTATTTATAGTGATTTAGATAAGATCTTGAGAGCGTGTTTTTAACTCAGATAACTGGGTATATTGTTTAAAACACTGCTTACCGTGGGGTGGGCGACAATTGACCCCCCGACAATTGACCCCCCGTCAATTGACCCCCCGACAATTGACCCCCCGACAACATAATTTATTACAATTAACCCTGACCCTGACCCTGACCCTGACCCTGACCCTGACCCTGACCCTGACCCTGACCCTGACCCTGACCCTGATCCTGACCCTGACCCTGACCCTGACCCTGACCCTGACCCTGATCCAGGACCCTAACCCTAACCCTAACCCTAACCCTAACCCTAACCCTAACCCTAACCCTAACCCTAACCCTAACCCTAACCCTAACCCTAACCCTAACCCTAACCCAGGACCCTAACCCTAACCCTGACCCAGGACCCTGACCCAGGATCCTGACCAAGGACCCTGACCCTAACCCGATCGATTGACCCCAGTTTAATTACATGGGGGGTCAATTGTCGTACTAAACCCTAGATTTCGCGACAATTGACCCCAGTGTAATTACATAGGGGTCAATTGTCGGGGGGTCAATTGTCGGGGGGTCAATTGTCGGGGGGTCAATTGTCGGGGGGTCAATTGTCGCGGTACCCTTACCGTGGTAGTTACTGGGTGGGTCCCTTATATTGGCTTATATTTTATTGGTTTATGATATCGGCGTTAGTATTAAGTCTTTCCCCAATACATACTTACATAGGGCTGCACTTCTTGCTGTATTCAGCTTTCTCTAATTTTCTTCATCACAAAGGTTACGAAAACAAAAGTTTTTATCTTACATTAATAACAAAATATTACAGTCTAATGAGATACACATTTTAGACTTTATATGTCTCAATTGCTATCTCGAAATCAAATTGCACAAGAAAATCAACTTTACATTAACTTTATTTATAAAATGTATATTTTAAGTTACTTGTACACTTACAGCAACTATTATCTATACAATAATTTTCAAGTACTCCATATTGTGTTAGTGGGTATCATAATTTAAAACATGTAACATCAGGAAATGGAGGAGCTTGAAAAGAAGATAACTGACTCTGTTGAAAAACACAAGCACGATCTGGAACAATACTGTTTATCTAACACTGGTTCTGTGGATATCTTACAATGGAAACTGTTCTCTAAATTATCTGACAGCACCACGCCTCTTTCACAGTTACTGGAATGTAAAGAACATAATCAGAGACAGAGCGGTGTTAGAAGCGTTCATGACAAGTGGAGACGTAGAGAATGGAGACTGGATGAGAGCTCTTGATTTGTTAAAATCCATCCTCCGGTTAGATCCTCACGCTACCAAACATCCAGTCAAACTGAAGTTAGCTGTGGCTGTAGCACTTACCTTTGCAATGCCTGTTATCTCGTATGCATTGAGGAAGGAAGGTAAGGAAATTGATCCAATTAGGCGGTATCTAAGCTTTGTAAGATGGTGGGACATGAAGCCTAGTCCTCTTTTTGGAATGTTAGACAAGATGACCTGCTGGCATCTTCGATATGTGGTGGGATCCTTTGCAGAGGATGACGAGTTAGAGTGGGCCAGGATAAACATACCTCTCGAGTTTCAATCCTCAGAAAAGATAGGAAAGGCCACATTCTCCATGACAAAAAAAAGGGCGAAAAATGATGAAGGTGTTTCAATCCATAGCGGTCCTGCGTTTTATAACCACCGTCCTCGAACCCTGATGCTTCTCCACAAGGAAGGGGGAGTTTGTGGGGCGGTGTCCAATTTTGGGGCTGCAGCCTGTCAAGCTTTTGGGGTACCAGCAATGCCAATAGGGCAGCCTGGACACTGTGCCTTTACTTGGTACACGGATGGAGGATGGGTTCTAGGTAATAAAATAAGAGGATGGGATGAGTCAAAGTATCATAAAAGGGTCCAGGCTCAGTGGAGTAGGTCTGCTCTCTTTATACGACTCATAAACGACGCTCAAACTGGTGAGAAGTATTTGTTGTCTGAAAAGTTGCGTCTAGCTGTTAACTTTCTGGATCCTGCGGAGCGATTTAAACTTCTATTCTCACGTGTTGTCCCCGTATGCCCAGAGAATTACAGCACTTGGCAAGATGTTCTTTACTCGGCAAAGGAAATCGGATTGGTCGGTAACTCTCACTCTTTCAAAAATGTTGCAGATTGTAAACCGGTCACAGTTAGCTCAGCTGGAAATAGGGCTCAAAATATAACAGAGCTTTCCGGCAGTGAATGGTGGACAGGGGACCAAACAGCCTGGATTGAAATTGATCTAGTTACAGCTTGCACAGTTGATCATGTGAAAATACACTGGTGGGGGCATACTAAGGCAAATCATTTCAAAATCTTTGCCATCATGGAAAATGGAGAAAAAATACTGGTGAAAACAGAAATAGACCAAACATTTGATGAAGGGGAGGAGAACAAAAAGCGTAATCAGTGGATCAACATTTCTGGTTGGTTGGTGGAAACTTGCCAAATAAGGTTGGAGCTTTCTGACGGTAACAGAGACCCTTCCAAGAACAAAGGGATGTCGTTTGGTTTACGGCAAATGCAAGTTTTTGCAATCAAAACCTCCGACGAAGAAAAAGTCTCTCCCATTGCACCAAGTTTACTCAATGTAGATAAGGCTCTCGAGGAGGAAGTGGAAATCCAAGTCAAGGAATCCACAGGAGTAAGAGTTATATCTGAGGGTAAACCTGTCCGTGTTAGCTCTACTCAGGATAGGGGTAAAAATATAACCGAGCTTTCCGAGAGTCAATGGTGGACAGGGGACGAAACAGCCTGGATAGAAATCGATCTAAAGACAGGTTGCATAGTTGACCACGTGCGAATACACTGGTGGGGGCATACAAAAGCAAATCATTTCAAAATCTTTGCCATCATGGAAAATGGAGACAAAATCCAGGTGAAAACAGAAATAGACCAAACATTTGATGAAGGGGAGGAGAACAAAAAGCGTAATCAGTGGATCAACATTTCCGGTTGGTTGGTGAAAACTTGCCAAATAAGATTGGAGCTTTCTGACGGTAACAAAGACCCTTCCAAGAACAAAGGGATGTCGTTTGGTTTGCGTCAAGTTGTCATATTTGGCATTGAAAAGGAGAATGTCTGTAACATAACCAAACCAAGGTGGCGAGAGCTGATAGAGCTTGTAAGAAAGGAGGAAAAAAAGTTTCAGGAAGTGATTCCAGAATTTCTGAAAATATTCAACGGGCTTGGTTTGTTTGGTGGACAAGCAGAAGAATCATTGTTTGCTGGTGTTAGTGTTGAGAATGTTGAGAATTATCTTCAAAAGTTTATTTATAAAACTAACGAAATGTCTGGACATTTGGAGGACACTGTATCGGAAGGAAAATGTTCAGAATCGTGGCTGGAATTGGATTTGGGTAACATCTGTTTGATTAAGAGCGTAGAAATAGACTGGGATTTAAATATAGCAGCAGAAAAAGTAAGCTTAACTATCAAAACAGCTTCAGGAAACAAAAGGTTTAATAGATTAGAGTTGTTGAATCAGATTGGTAGGAGACTACGGTTAAATTTCTCTGCTGAGAAATCTGCAGTGAAGTCAGTTAAGGTTATCGGAGTCGAGTTTACAAACAAGATGATTCTTGAAGGGAAGATCAGAAGACTTCTCAAAAACCATCCCTTTGTAGTAACTACTCTGTTAGAAAAGTAACTGAACCTTCATTGTCTTACCCTATTTTATATTATACAGAAATGAACATCGTTCTTATGATTTAAAAGCAATAATCTACATAATCAGCTCACATCCAAGTCTTTATAGTATCGTTTGGAATGATTAAATTATTATCATAATTAATTGTTTCAATTGACAAAAAAGTAAAGCATGATATTATTTCTAATAGTCTCAGAAGTAATTTCGCGAAAAGGCCCCGTTAGTCGTCAACATTGTAAGTTAACAGTTTACGTGCCTTCAACCTCCTAGTAGGAGATCATCCTCTTGAATATTGTTTGCCTGAACAGCTCCTGCTGGGAGTCTCTTCAAAACGCACCAGACTTCAAAACAGGCTGCACGCGCCAGGCTGCAGGCTGCAGGCTGCACGCACCAGGCTGCAGGCTGCACACGCCAAGCTGCAGGCTGCACACGCCAAGCTGCAGGCTGCACGCACCAGGCTGCAGGCTGCACGCGCCAGGCTGCACCCGCCAGGCTGCAGGCTGCACGCACCAGGCTGCAGGCTGCACAGAGAGAACTCACAACATCTCCACGTAGTGAAGAGCTCCTGGATATGATGATGAGAGGGGTGAGAAGAGCACTGAGCAGAGGCAGAGTAGAGCTGACTATACCTTGCAGGAAACACTCGTCAACAGAACCTTCTCCTACCTCACTAAACACTTCCTTGTAGTAGATAGTGAGAGCAGCAATACCAGAGTTGCAGATAACGAATACCAGAGATAAGAGAAAGACGGTGACGTTCACGTGATTCCAGTCAGTGAGGTACACGTGGTCACCTGCTGTATCATGTGCTGTGTCAGATGTTGAGCAGCTTGCACGTGGGCAGCTTGCACGTGGGCAGCTTGCACGTGGGCAGCAGAGGAGCCGCGCACGTGGAGACTGGGTGTGATATCGCCGATATTCTACCACTATTAGCTGTGTTATGAGGCACATCACCACTATTACAACTGGTATGAGGAATATGAGTGACACTAGAGTAGCCGTGATGCTGATCTGTACTCCAAAAGGAAGTTTGACAATCCATAATCTACCCAGGTCATACACCAAGTTGTGGCCGACGTAAGCCATGACCATGTTGAACCAAATAGTGAACCAAGGGCGGTTAAAAGTGTTGCTAGTGGCTGCATCAGTGGCGTAACGAAAGGCCCTGCTGACCCCGCTGTGCAGGGGGGCGCCGTCTTAGGGGGGCGCCAAATCGTCGTTTGAATGTGGGACAATTTCGAAAACTTAACTAAAGTACTAGCAAAACTGCGCGTTTTGCTCTAGATACACACTTTTTTAGAGATTTTACCGGCGTATTCTCTAAAATCACCTAATTTGTTCAATTTTAGGGAGGGGCACCAAAAGGGGAGGGGGCGCCAACAGGGGGGCGCTTTTTTTGGCAGGGGGGCGCCAACAGGCAACGTTACGCCACTGGGCTGCATCGTAATATAAATCCATGAAACAGAGAAGAAGAAGAACCATCACATGAAAAAACACTGCCAATTTAAGAATACGTTTATTTAAACGATAGAAAGGATTGCAGATGTTTATAGTTCTAATAACGGCCATCACAACGTTAAAGAAGATGGAGCAAGCATAACCCAGCAGTCCAAACAGTGCATGGAACATAGCTATTCCTGTAGCAATCCAGTTTGAGATATGAGACGTCCCATATTACAGGCAGAGGACGCTGATAGCTATAACAGACTGTCCCAGAGCAGTGACAGATCAGAGAGGGATATCAGAAGAAACAAGAGGGCCAGGGATGTTAGATTGTTGGTTTGACGGTAGTAACGGGTGATGAATAAAAAATGAGACTACATGTTTTTTAGCCCTCAGCTTCCACCTGAACAAAATTTTGATATTTTACTACAACCACCAGTTACTCTGGACGATACTCAAACAGTTTCCGCCCCGATTTGATCAAATTGGTTGATCTTTGTCCCCGATAATGGTCTCGAACTAGTGGAGGGGTCCTATGAACATTTTACAGTAAAGCACTGATCACAGAAGTCGCCTCACAGGTAGTTAAAGCTTCCATACCAAACAAGAATTGCGCCGGTTAGCGGACGCTAGATTTTCATCAACCGTAGTGATTGCTATGCCTTTTAAAATTTAAAATTAAAATTAACGATAGTTTCATGTTGGTCAAAATATTAAATAATGGTTCTTTATTCACCATTCTTGGGGCGCTACGGAACACAAAATGGAGGGGTTGCCATTGTCAATTAGTCAAATTTAAAAAGTTAAATGACCGGACACCGTAGCGCCTGCGCCTGTGTGGTGATATGCAGTTAAAAGTCGTGAAATCCGTAGTAGGTAATGCAACTCATAATAACATTTATGGTCCATTTCGTATAACAAATCAAGCACTCACAACAAAACGAGATGTTAGTACGTTGTTCCGCATCATGATCAATGATCAAGTAAAAAAAAGCGTGAGCTACTTAACACATCCGGGAAATCGCTTGTTATCTAAATCAATTGGCGCCGCGCAATCGAAAGTGTAATTCGATCAATCGTCAAATCGTGTAAACGTATGCGGAGGGTAACCATGGCGACTACACCTACTGCTCTGCGCGCAGAGAATATGCATTAAAATAACGTATGCGGAGGGTTATGCATGTTTTCCTTTGTGAAAAGACTCACGAAAAAGCTACCTACCCACCATACCCATTCTCGAATCCTTCCACTTCTATACATCTATTGCCTTTTTAAAGAAAAAGACAGTCGATGTAAAAAATGTTTAGCAGAGAGTATGCCTAAACTTCCTATCTATCACATCCTAAAGCGATTTTAGCAGCAGAGGTCGGTAGCCAGAGCTACAGAGACAAAAAGGCCATCCTGTATTCTGGCACTTACGAAAATGACCCAGTAGGAACTGCTGGTGAGCCACATAACCGGCACCCTACCGAGATCCCTGGTGATCCGTTTTGGCTGTACTCTCGGTTATATTTCCAGGGCAGTCACATGACTAAAGGTTTGGGGGGGGTGTAACCCAAAAAAACCCAAAAAAACCCAATCCCAGTATGACCTTTTTCAGGGTAGGAGTTGGGTTTTTTTGGGTTTTTTACAAATTTTTCCTTTGAGGGAAATAAAATCATGTAGGCACCTAGCAAAACAATTATCAGTACAACATCACTGTTGTGGTTCATCACTACAACATCACAATAGATATAATCGCTAAAATATCACCCAAAAGCAGTATTTTATTCACTGATGTGCTCAGAAGAAGTTGGCCATCCAGATATGATATCAGCCATATGTAATGCTCACTTCGATGGCCATGGCAAATTGAGTTAGTAGGGACGCAACTCACTGATGACCCCAAGGCCAACCCTGACCGCAACCGGTACGAGAGGAATAAAGCCTTTCTTCTCACCTTCACGATCTCTGTTTCCGTTTTCCTGATCATCCGCTTAACGAGAAACCATGCTCTATCTCCGACTGAAAGAATCTTGCAGTTACCATCAGCTGCATGATCACATGTGATATTAAGTGATATCTTCGCTTGTTTATGGCCCTGGAGTCGCTAAAATCTTGACTGGGATGGCATTCGATCTCGCCCTCCATTGAGGCAAACCTCAACAGCCGTATCATGATGCAGAGCATCACCATACACAGTTACTATTTTCGTCCATTCCTCTGATGAGTCAATATCCTCCACTTCCTCTTCTTCATCATCTGTTTCCGCTTCGTCACTCTCTGCTCCGTCAGAAGATGATTGGAAAGCCTCTCCTTCAAAGTTACAGTGTTCTTGAAGGAGTTCTCTACCCCTTGAGACTCCCTTCTTCATAGCTTGTAACAATCTTGGGCATCTTGTTTCAGCATTTTGGACCATAATGTTGTAAACGCCCATAAAAAACTGAATTTTGCAACTTTTCTGTTCAAAATTCAGATTATGTCTCAGAATTATCCAAAGAATATTTGGATTTTGGTAGGAATACTTGAACTGTGCTCAAAATAAGCAAAAAGTCATTTGTTTTGGAAAAATTTCTAGTTGGTTGAAGGGGTTGTACAAGGCCCATACTTTTGATCAGCTTGTGAATGAATTGTAACAACTTTCAATAAACGTTGGTCTGTAATAATGTAACCTAGGAAAAACCTATTGTGTGCCTGTATTCAGTAAAATTTCACTCACAAAATTACAATTGATTTTTTTATATTGCAGTAGCTAGACAGCAACAAATTATAACGTTTTTCAATCATACTTTCGAGATTAAGTCTGCTCAACAGCATTCTGTTCGAAAATCAAATTAAGAGTGTGTCAGTTTTCAGTAAAAAGTCATTTTTAGGTCAAATTCATCACGATTAAAAATTCAAAAGAAATGACTCTTTGCTGAATATTGGCACTATACAATTGTTGTCTGACAGCATAGGCAGGTTCATCAAGATGATTCTTTACAAAATCTAACGATATTGTGTGTTCTAATTCAGCAAAAAGTCATTTTATAAATAATATTTGTTGCTTAAAATCTTCATAGAAATGACTTTTTACTGATTATTGGCACGATAAAGTAAAACAAATTTTAGTAAAACAAATTTTATTTTATACCCACAATCAATTCATATTTAGTTCAAATATTTAAAGTCAAAATAACCATTTCACATAAGTGGTTATATTATAATAAAATAATTTGTGATAAATTAATAAATTAATTTACACTCAAAAATGAACAAAATGTACACAATTTTTACCTAGAGCAACACTGGTTCAGCGCGCGGCTGATCGAAAAAGTTTGATTTGATTTACTAACTACAGTGTACAGCGTACATGAAAAAATTACTTACTGAATCTTTTAATACTAGACACATTTTAATTCAGATGTTGTTCAATGAGTTAGCCACAAAAATGTTCAAATTATGTAGGAGGGTAAAGGACACAATTGCTAGTAGTGCTTCTTTGTGCCCGTTGACTACAATGAACATTTTGCGGAGTTTCTCCAGACGGCTTTTATCGGAGTGCGTGTTATTTACTTGGTTATGCACAAGCCAGGCCAACATTTTGTTTTTGTGTCAGCCGTGCTACCAGGTTGCAGAGTATCATAAACAATAAACAATTATACACTATACAAATTTGCTAACACAATATCATGCAGAGTCCGATTTAGCTGCAAACGTCAGACACCACAGTTCAGCCGCCAAGTACCGTTTAAGTGAACACCGAAACACGAGGTTTAGGTGTCATTTTGTAAATCACTTTATGGATGGATAATTCAGTAATTGTTGAAGAAAATTACAGTCACTGCCACCTATAGCGTTATGTCATGGGTCTGATTAACGGCCAAGAATAAACGTACGTGCGCACTTAAGAAACCCGCGCAAATGTTGAGGTAGGGAGTAGCTGCGGCGCGCTTTTAACATATATTACGTATAGCGCCGTACGGAAACGGCAATATTTAAGTAATTAAGTATTTGTTTACATAAATTCCACGTTTTTATCAATAATCTAGCATGGTCCAAAACTGTTAAAATTGTCATTATGCCACTCATTATCGAACCTGCTTTGGGCATCTAGAAGAGATCGGTTTAGCCTTGATTTGATTGAGTTACAGGATGTGTTCACAAAGTCAGGTTTATTCTGTGGATTGGAGTCCTTGAATTGATTCCAAAGCCAAGAAGATTTATAAATAAAGTTATGGCTTGGCTTTGGTGGTATTAGACGGTCATCCCTCAGTTCAAACATGTTAAGTAAAGAGTAGAGAGATATGGGTACCCTATATTTCACTATTTTAAAAAGTTCAGTTATAGTACGAAGTTTGTAAAGATTATGAACAGTAAGGAGTTTATGACTGTTAAATAATGGTTTGGTTGATTCCTTGGAATAGAATTCAGCTCCTAGTTTTTTGACAACATAAGGGTCTAACAAGTTTATTATGAACTACCGATATTCTTGACCGTGGCATTCTCCTGAGGAAACTGGAAAATTATGGGGTTAGAGGTCTAGCTCTAGGACTTCTAAAAAGCTATTTATCCGATAGATCACAGTATGTTTCATTTCTCAACACTACATCAGAGACTATGAATGTAAAATATGGAGTTCCCCAAGGTTCCATACTAGGCCCTCTACTTTTCTTATTATATATGAACGACATAATAAACTGTTACAAAGGCGATGAATGCAAATTTGTGCTCTATGCTGATGACACAAATATATTTATCACTGGACCGTCCAAAGAAGCAACATACTTGAAGGCCAATAAAGTTCTTGATTTCGTATGCAAATTCATGAGAAGTAATCTCTTACATATAAATATGTCTAAATGCTGCTACATACATTTTCTACCTGCATACGAATCTGATGAAACCTGCGCCAGGGTTAGGCCGTATGCCAATGAACATGACAAATCACAAGGAATATTTATAACTGGACACAAAATTGTCAAGGTTAGCAACACCAAATTTCTTGGTGTAGTAATTGATGAAAAACTTAGCTGGGGCCCACATATAGAATATCTAAGAAAAAAAACTAGATCCACTACAGGAGCACTTAACAGGATTAAACATTCAGTTCCAGGGGAACACTACCAAAAAATATACTCTGCATTATTGGAATCACATCTTGCTTACGGAATAAGTGTTTGGGGCTCAGCTCTCAAAGACCAACCAAACGATAAGCTGTTCATAACTCAGAAACGTTGTATAAGAATCCTTTTTGGAGACTTAAATGCATACCTCGACAAACATGCCACTTGTGCACGAGCCAGACCTTATACAAAACAGAGGTTAGGAGCTGCTTTTTTCGAAAAAGAGCACACCAAGCCCATTTTTAATCGACTAAAATTGCTTACTGTTCAAAACTTGTACAAATACCACTGTATATCTGAGATATTTCGAATTATGAAATTTCGCACTCCATACTCGTTGTATTGTACTATAGACTCATCAAAACGTGATACAAGCAATGTCATAATCCTCCCAAGAAAAACCAACACTTTTCTTTATATAGCCTCCAAATTGTGGAATAGCATACATAAACGGATTCTAAATGAGAATGGGGAAATCCTCACTACTTCTGTATCTTTGGTTAAATTACGCTGTAAAAGTATCATCCTGGGATCTCAATCCATCAACAATAATAACACCTGGACTTACCACAACTTTCACATCGCCCCTCACTCAATCACAGACCAAACCATCTCATCACTCACTCACCAAATTGCCGACCCAATATCTATTGAAGTGGCGAAAATTTTCTAGACAAATGATATTTCGATACTATTGCTGCAGCAGATACAAATACCAACATTATTATATTCCCAAACGTTTGAACCTTTAAATTAACTAGGAAAGTCAATCCTCAACTTGACTTTACTGTTTTAAACAGATATGATGATATTAACTTAATTTATTATTATTATTATTATTTTTTTTACATACTCCTTCTTAGTGTGGTGACTTGGGGTCCATAAATATAACAATACAAGCTGATAAACCAAAAAGAACAACTGGGGTAGGTAGGTAGCCCTGGTGGGTGCGTAAACTTTACGGTCTGCTCTCTCCAAGATCAGCCTGCTTCTCCATTTTACCGTGAAGCCTAATTTCTAGTTTTTATAAAATATACAATGCAAGTGCAGGTTTACTAATCTTAATCTACTTAACATAGGCAGTGCGCCATCGACAATAAGACGCGCGCGCTGACCATTGAATGGTTTTTTAGCTCTTATTTCGGCCAGCACATTATTTTGGAAACAATCGAAAAGTTATAATACTTCCCGTATAACAATTTTGTTGAAATTTGGTCAGCTTACGTAAACACTTATGTTCTACTGAACCTAATTTAGTTTAAGCAATTTCGATGGTCAGAATTTGAGTTATCAACGAATTTATACCTATTAGGTCATTTTTAGACCTTTTAATCAAAGCCAATCTCTCCCAACTAAATTAGCTGTTCGGTAGTTAAGTATGATTGGAAGGTTCTGACAAATTTTCAGCATGATTCATGTTCAGGAACCGAAGATATGACAGAATAATACGACAAAAATCAACGAATTTCGTCAAATTACGCGACTTTTACACCTAATTTTGCTCCAAAAGCCGCGCACCATCAAATATGGCACCTATGAGAAACTCACTGATCATTCCAAAAAGGTATAATAAATTTGGTACTGTGAAAATTCTCACAGTCTCTAGAAAACGATGGTACAAAAATTTTGAAAATCCGAGCAAGTTTATTTTTATCGTGCACCGCCTACTTAACAACTCAATAGCCCAAGTCACCATACCCGTAGTATATTCCATGGTAATAGAAGAGCTTTAAAGTTTTTCAAATTGTTGCTATAATTGATTTAAATAAAAATTTGTTGTTTTCTTGATTTAGAGCGGACACACTTTGCACATGGTTTAATACGTGGATTAACAGAGTTATTAACATTAGACTCATATTTACCCAGTATTTTACATTGAATAGGTCTAGAACGAGCACATGTTTTGAATTTGTTTTGGTATGAGTTTGCATCTCCAAAAATTATTCTAATACATCTCTTCTGTGTTAAGAATACAGGGTTGATAACTTGGTTAGAGACACCACCCCATACTGAGATGGCGAACGTAAGGTGTGATTCAAATAGTGTGTGGTATATCTGCTTGTGCAGTTTTATAGGTAGACAGTTTTTTATGCGGTAAATACGTCCACAAGCACTTCTTAGTTTCTTATTTAGTGATTCGATGTGAGGTTTCTGTTGTAGCGTGAGCGTAGAAATAAAACAAGTTGTTAACACGTAATCATGGAGGCTAGGGAAGAACAAATCGTTAATAACAAATTATGATAGCAATCAATGTTCAATATATATAACAATCTCCCTTCGGCAAGTTATAGCTAGTCGGCCGATACAACTAGCTGCGCTCGCGTTTAACACGAGGAGCTAGGCGCGCGCGCAAAATTGAGGTCAGGAGGACTGTCACTTTTTAGCGCTGACTAGCTTAACGTCGCCGCGCGTTCCATACATGTGGAACAACTTTTGTGACCAAACTGGTCTTTAACTTTAACTGTCAGAAAACAGACATAAAAAATACTTTCTCCCCACAGGTCGGGACAAAATTAGCAACATTTTGCTTCTTAAACGTTAAAAACTTGTAACTCATATTTCCATAAAATTGGATTAGCCACGTTCTCTGTCGAATTATTAAAATACATAAGTTAAATCAGGAAATCTGTAAAATTTAAAATAATGAGTGACTCTAAAAATGTGATAAAAACAGCGGTTTGACAAATATTACAACATACGGGTTTACAATGATTTCAGTTCGTGATTACTCATTCTAACTCATGGTTTTCATTTTAGTGATAGCATCACTCTTAGCACTTCTGGTTGGTCTCAAACGCGGTTCAGGTAAGGGTGCACCACCTGTAGCTGTAGGTTTGGACAACTCAGACACCCGGACTTGTTTGTCGTTGGTTTTCAGGGGGGAAGCAACTTTCGGTTGAGGACGCTCAGTCACTTTAGACGGTGAGGTATCCCTGACTGGGGACGCTGGTTTCGCCACAGCCTCAAGTCTGTTGCCGTTCGGAACTCCTAGGTTTAGTGCATTCATTCTCCGTCTTTCCCTTGTTTCATGCAGCTTCTGGAACTTAATGTCAGAGCGAGCTATCTCTCTGGTTAACAGCGTTTTTTGCGGACTAGTGATTGCTTTTCGTTCCATCCTTATAACGGGGGTGTGTCGTGGTTTTATTGCGTCAGCGTGTTTCTTTACAATCCTGTCTCCGTGTTGGACCACGTAATTGTTCGAATTATCACCGAGTCTTTTGATTACTCTAGCTTGCTCCCAGTGGCTTTTGTCGTCCATTTTGGCGAAAATGAGCTGATTTTCCCGGAACTCTCGAGTTCTGGGGTGTTCGTTAATTGCAACTTGCAGTTTCTCAGATTGCAATTCCTGCTCCCTCATCCGATCGGTTGGTTTGATTTGGTGTAGTTTAGATCGCAGAGTTCTGTTGAACGCTAACACAGCTGGTGTTTGACCAGTAGACGAATGGGGTGTGTTGCGGTAAGTTAGCAGAAAATCGTTCAGATTCTTGCACACGTCCTTACTGGTTACAGACATCTTTTTCAGGGCGGATTTAAACGACTGAACAAGTCGTTCGCAGATTCCGTTTGATTTGGGAGAATACGTCGGAACAGTCACGTGCTTTATACCACAGGATTTCAGATATCCCTCAGTTTCATCCGACACGAACTGTGGTCCGTTATCCGTTACCAGACAGATTGGGATACCTGTACGAGAGAATATGGATCTAAAAGCACGTATTGTAGCACTAGATGTTGTATTTGTGTTCATTTGAACAACTTCAGGCCACTTGCTGTAAGAGTCTACTAATAATAGCCACATGCTGCCCAGGAATGGGCCCGCAAAGTCAGCGTGTACTCTTTGGAAAGGTGCACTGGTTTTAGCCCAGGGGTGGTCAACGACTTTAGTCATGTTCTTACCATACTTGGCGCATGTCTCACACGTCCGAGCAGTATCCTCGATTTGTGTGTCAAGACGTGGCCAGTAAACGTAAGATCTGGCCAAGGATTTCATACCTGTTACTCCAATGTGAGTGGCGTGCAGAATATCCATTACAGTGCTTCTCAGTTTAGCGGGAATCACGACACGGGCTCCCCAAGTTAAACACCCAAGTTCATGGCTCAACTCGTCTCTTCTAGTCCAGAAAGCTTTGAGATCACCGTCACATTTCAGATTCTTCGGCCAACCATTCAGAGTGTATTCCAAAACTCTGCTCAGAATCGGGTCCTTACGAGTGTCGTTCGCCACTAACTCAGCATTGAGTAAAGTCTCGCTCATAGTCAGTGCGAACATATCACCAAACTCGTCTCTCTCCCTCACAGGGTGTGTTACCGATTTTGGCAGCCTGGATAACATATCAGCGTTTGCATGATCCTTGGTATTACGATATTGAATGTCATACTGGTAATTCATAAGGAATAAAGCCCACCTAGTTAACCTACCGGCAGTCATCTCTGGAATTGGCTTATCGCCAAATATACGAACCAGCGCACGATGATCTGTCACCAAGGTAAACTGTCTCATATACAAGTAAATATGTAGGCGCTTTATGGCCCACACTATGGCCAGGGCCTCTTTGTCCACTTGAGCGTAATTCCTCTCGGCCGGTGACAGGGTCCGGGAGATGAACTCAATGGGGCGCTCATCCCCATTCAGCATAATGTGAGACAACACTGCGCCAATGCCACCGATTGAAGCATCAGTGTCCAGTTTAAGAGGAAGCTTGGGATTGTAAAAGGTCAATACACGGTTAGAAGCCAGCAGATTTTTCAATATTTTAAACGCTGTCTTTTCGGTGTTTGTCCACACCCACTTTACATTCTTAGCTCTCAGCCTTTCAATTGGAGCAATCACAGACGACAAGTTGGGCAAATAGCGCCTGTAATAATTCACAGCCCCCAAAAAACTAATTAGTTCGTCCACATTCCTAGGTTCTGGAGCCATCAGCATACTCTCGACCTTGCTTTTCACGGGTTTGATCCCTTCAGCAGACACCACATGACCCAGATAGACAACTTCTTTTTGCATGAAAGAAGTTTTTTCGGTTTTACATTTAAAACCTCGCTGCTCCAACCTACTTATGACATTATTGAGGTTGATCAGATGGTCACTCTCATTTCGACCAGAAACTAATATATCGTCAATTCTGCAGCACGTCATAGGCACACCCCACAGAGTGTCATCCATACATGACTGGAATATAGCCGATGCACTGCTGATTAGGGATCGCCCATTTGAAAGTTAGGTCAAAATTTCGATTTGCCAGCACTGTCTGGCGATCACTCAGATCGTTATACAGCAGATCTACTAAACTATAATTAACGAATTCCATGTTTAGGAACCTTAATGTTTCATTCATTTTTCCAATTTCTACACAAATGCGAGCGAGTACGCTCGTGCGCGGCACAAATTCCGCGCGAAATATGCAACACTTTCTATGATAGTTCACCACAGCGCCAGCCACGAAGTAATAAAACTATCGAATATGTCGGCCGTTTCCATGGTTGCTGACCATCCTTGGGGCTTGGTGCAACTGCAATGAAATATGGTTAGTTCGTATAATCAAGGTAGACAATGAAGACAACATTTTGTGGAAGTTATCCGTTGCATTGCAATGAAAAACTTTAAAAATTCTAATATATTAAATCTTATAACTACACAAATTTAAATTTAAAAACCCACATAAAATTGGGAAAAAAAATGTTCTCTCCCTTGTTATTAAAACTGGTACCGAAGCTGCCCAAAATCATTGTCATATCAAAGTTGAAAATAACCATGTTCTAAAGAAAATCTTGATTAGTATTACACCACGGCGAGTGTTGTTAATCATTCCAACTATTTACTACTAATAAGGTAGCTAATCTCATCAATACTGTAGGAATAAACACTCAGGTTAACCTAGAAATACAATAAGACTGTTAAAACGAAAAGGCAACAACAAGGTTATCATTACAATTCTCGTCAAATACCGTGATTTTACCGTGAAATAAACGAGTACACAACAAGAGAATCCAATAAATATATAGCGGAGCACGGATGGATCACAGTATAAAATTTCAATAACTTCAAAGTAGTTGGATATTATAGATATTTCCCTTAACTAGCTGCTTATCTATAAATTGAAACCCCATTTTAACTTAAATATGGTATTTTACAAAACTACTTTACAATTTTCTCTCCTCGTCCTGCAATAACTAACATACCCTCGGCGCTCTGATTTACCCTACCACACACTCTCTTAGAAGCGTCGGTCGTCACTTTGACCAGCCGCTCCACAGATTGCGTGTGGCAAGGTAAATCAGACTTAAACGGACTGCTCAGAAAAGAGAGTACATCTAAACCCTTAGTAAGGGGCGGTTCGGTAACATACACAAAATCTCCCTTAAATGACAAATAAACCCAACGATCATTAACTTTACTCATCTTACATAAATCAGAATACACTTCAGCATCAAAATTAAGTCTAGGTAAGTAATAATTTAACTCCGTACACACTTCATCAACACCCCTTAAGTCTAAAATCAAATCTACGGCCTTTTTCCTTAATACGTAATTCTTATCCCCTAACATTGCTATCAAAATATTATGTGGATGCGCAAAATAACTGTTGACTTGAACACCATTTAAAATAAAATCTCTTTCAGACTTACTCTTAATAACCTTCTTAATAAAACTAATCTCCTGAAATAAATTTACGGAACCATACACAATAGAATCATAGTATTTAATAAACATATGCATCGGAAAGTATATATTTACAACATATTCTGCTAATTTTCTTAATTTACCCATTACATTACCCGGGACTCCGCCAGACATGAATAATCTTAAGATTCTGCTCTGGAATGTTATCCACCTGGCGTGGCAGAGGGGGCCAATTTCTGTTCCTGCGAGCTTAAGTGGTAGTGCCCCTGCGGAAACAAGAATTTAGAAATTTCAATCCTATGAGTCAGTATTTAACAGCAATGGAACCAGAGCAGGCTTAGCAAGAGAGAGTTTTCGGAAGAGCTTGAACAAGCAGCGTATCAATGAATTAATTTAGAAACACTTACCGGTTTGAACAGCTAAAACGTGGCGGTAGAGAACCTTCTGGTCCCAACTCAGTTTCTTGACAACACCATCAGGAAGAGGGGAGAAGGTGTGGGCTCTGAGTGGGACAAACTTCCTCGACGCCATCTGGTGAACCGGTCCAGCAGCAAGCTTCCCGATGGGGCCGGAGAAAGAATTAGGTCCGGTCGTGACTCCATCGAGCGAGGTGAAGAAATGCCGGAAGGGTAGTTCTATCCTGTGTAATGAGCAAACACTTCTCTGCAGTTCCCTCCCCAGCTTCTTTTCCAAGAGGACGACAACTCCCGAATGTCTTCCTGTGTTAGTGCTCGTCCCATAGAAACCAGACTTGGTACTTGCTGGTGGTGTACCATATTTGTACCAGTAATTAACAAAACCTGGTAGTATTGCTCTAAGACCCATTTTCTGTTTAACAAATAGTGTTTCTAGATGGGATTTGGCAGCAAAACCCCAGACGAGGGAGCAGTAATTAAGGTGAGACTGCACAAAGCTGTGATATATTTGTAAACGTGCTTCCAGAGGCAAATATTTTTTAAGTTTGTACATGACTCCAATGTATCTGGCCATTTTCATTTTCATGGCAGAAATATGTTGCGACCAGTTCAGTTTGTTATCTATTATAACACCTAAGAAACGGGCTTCTGTTTTTCTTTCGATTGTGACACCAGAAATTACTACATCGCGATAAATGAGGTTTCTTTGTCGAGAAAAGATCATATAATTCGTTTTTTTAAGATTTAGAGCTAATCCGTTGTTATCCACCCATTTAACTAAGACATCGCTAAGAATTTTGAGCTTATCATAAACCTCGTTTATATTTTCTCCTGTTAGGAAAATGTTTGCATCATCTGCGTACATGATGAAATTAGCTATTTCTGATATTTGAGGAAGATCGTTTATGTAGATTATAAAAAGGAGAGGTCCCAAAATTGAACCTTGGGGTACACCGTAAATAATTGGATTGGCTGAGGATTCAGAGGATCCAATTGATACAAACTGGTTTCTGTTCATAAGATATGATTTAAACCAGTTTAAAGCTAGACCTCTTATGCCATAGTGCTCGAGCTTATTCAGGAGTATGGAGTGATCCACAAGGTCAAAGGCTTTGCTAAAGTCAATCAAAAGGAGCAAAGTAACTTGCTTTTTAGACATTGAATTGAGGATTCTGTCTTTAGCATTAAGAAGTGCATGTTCACAAGACCTACCTGGGCGGAAGCCGTATTGATTTTCACAAAGTATATTGTAGGTATCCAAGAAATTTATGACTCGATTGTGCATAAGCTTTTCGTAGACTTTTGAGAAAGTGGCAAGTAGAGATATCGGTCTGTAATTTTTGATGTCAGTTTTAGATCCACCTTTATGTACAGGAACTACTTTTGCCGTTTTCAAGGCTTGGGGAAAGACCCCTTGTTCGAACGAGCTGTTAACAACGTGGGCCAATACAGTGGTAAAATTGTGACAGCTGTTGGCAATTTTGAGTGGTTGGATTTTGGTGTCAAGAGTAGCTTTATTCTTAAATAGGTTAATAACGTCTTGAACTTCGGTAGTTGTGACTGGTTTTATGTAGATACTATTTGGAGAAGGGTTACGTAGTGTCCCCTGGGCCCCACCAGGATCGAAAGTGGTCCTACTACTAATTTCAGATTTAATTTTTGGAGCGATGTTTGAGAAGTGATCATTAAATTTTTCTGCTACTGCTGCCGGAGTGCTGACTTGTCCGTTTTCGTCCGACAGTTTTATCGATGTAGGTTTGGCTGGTTTCCTATTCAGAAGTCCGTTAATCATCTGCCACTGCTTCTTAGAATTATCTTTGTGTTGTTCAAAGAATTTTTTGTAGTGTATGTTTTTGGCTTTGTCAACGTGTTTGGTGCAAAACTTTTTCAAACGGTCATATTTTAGCTGGTTCCTATCAACTGGTTCCTTAACAAAATCATGATATGCCTGATTTTTACGTTCTATAGCTTCTTCAAGCCAGGGCAGTATCCATGGTTTGGGATTAACACGTTCATTTTGTCTGCGCTCGGACTGTCTTTTTGTCGGGTAGGCAGCGTTATAAATCCTGTTGTAATTAGAATTAGAATTAGAATCAAATTTACACAGCAATACAATAAGAATAAAAATAATTTAAGAAGCTTCAATCTGCTGTGCAGGACATTCAAGTCAGTCGAAAACTGTTAGCAGAACACCCTTCTAGGGACATAAGGATATAGTATGTAAAACATAATGAGTAATAAATTAATGAGTGATAAAATAAGATATGATTTAACAGTGAACTGTGGGCATGAAGGTAACAATTAAGATTACATAGATGCCCACTTTGGGATTACGTTAGTAATGTTATTTACAGTTATATACAGAGAAGTATAGAACAATAATAGATTGGCAATGATAACAAATGGGAACGAATAAAGGAGATGTTTAAAGTTCTATACTTCTGGAAAAACCTAGGTCATATATAACGCAGGGGGCCTTTCCACCCGACAAAAACTCCAGCACCATAAAATTTGTTTCAGTTGTCACATAGCTAGAGTGTAGAAATAGTCGAAACTATTGTTTATTTCATAGGATGAGACTCCTTGAATTACATCTGACATAAATTTAGATTTCATACATTGTGAGAATTTTACACTACATTCTATAGTCCTTATGTTCTCTGGAATTGTATTCCAACATTTTGCACCTAAATATGTAAAGGTTTTGTGTGTTCTGGATTTGTGAATATAAAGGTTGCACCTCTCAGCATCACGTGATCCTCCGGATACATAAGAAAATTTATCTGTGAATGATGATGGTGCAGCCTCATTAAGAATTTTATACATATACGTTGATAGATGGAGTTGTCTTCTTAAGTGTAAGGGTAACCACTTCATATTTCGATATACATTTACTGATGGTTCCTGCCAATGAACATCCAGAGCAATTTTTGCTACTTTCTTGTATAATATATCAAGAGAATTAAGTTTGGTTTTGGCAGCCCTACACCATATTATATCCAGGTAGTCAAATTGGGGGAGCATAAGAGCATTTACAAACATTTTTCTATATTTCAGTGGAAGAAGATTTTTCGACCTGTATAATGCCCCTATTCTTTTAGCAATTTTTGATTTCACATAATCAATATGGTCTTGAAAGTTCAATAAATTGTCTATCATGAGACCTAAATATTTTTGAGATTTAGTTTCTTCTATAAATAGGCATTCTTTTTCCAAATCCAGAGGGATTGACAACGTGTCCAGATTAGGTGATCTATCAAATACAATGAATGAAGATTTTGCAGCATTTAGTCTTAGCTTGTTGATTCTAAGCCATTCATACACAATTTTCATATCCTTAATTACATTCTCATATATGCCTCGGGAAATGTTATCAAAATATAGTGCACTATCATCTGCAAATAAGTAAACAGTAGATTGTGTGCAATTTCTACTGAGATCATTTATGAATAAACTAAATAGAATTGGTCCTAATATGCTACCCTGTGGCACACCTGTTTTAACAGGGAGTGATGTGCTTACATTACCACGTATTTTGGTGTGTTGCTTTCTGTCCCCAAGGTAGCTTTTGAACCACTTTATGACAAAGCCATCAACTCCATAATACTTAAGTTTTTTTAATAAAATATTATGGCTTACTGTGTCAAAGGCCTTTTTGATATCTAAGAATACAATTGCAGGTTTCTTCTGTGATTCCTTAGACGTAAATATTTTATCAAATAGATTAAGCATTAGAAAAGTGGTGGAATGATCTTTTCTAAAACCATACTGATGGTTGGTAAGCAGTTTATTTGTTTCAACATACTCTGTAAGCTGTTGGTTAACAAAATATTCTATGCATTTTCCAAGTAGGGGGAGTATGGATATTGGCCGGTAGTTATTTGGATCATTAGGGTCACCAGTTTTAAGAATTGGAGTGACTGATGCAATTTTACATGCCAACGGCATTGTTCCACTTTTCATACTAAGGTTTATAATATGAGCTACTGGATCGATGATTTGGGGAATAATATACTTATATATTTTAATGGGCATGATATCGTTAATCGATTTATCTGATGGTATACTGAGTATATATTCTTTTACTTGTTCAACAGTCACCTCTTCGAATACAGAGAGTTTACACTCTGTTGGAGGCGGCATATATTCTAGGAAGTCGTCTGAATCCTTTTCCTTAATCGATTCTTGTATTATTGTACCAACTGTGGCAAAATGCAGGTTAACTCCGTTAACATTTAAGTTGCTTGGGGAAGAGCTACTTATTTTTCCAGGTAAGTTTGAAGCATGTTTGATAGTTTTCCAAATGCCTTTTAAATCGTTTTTTGCACTTTTCACAGTAAGGTCCTGAACAATATTTGTACGTCTGTTTTCTTTGGATAATTTTGTCACAGTTTCTTTGGGGACGATAGTTATCCCACGAAGTAGAGCATTTCTTGTAAGCCGAATTTAAACAATCAAACTGCTGGTTAGCATCAGGGGTATTTGTTAGTATTACAGACCAATTTTCTTCCATTATTAAATCTCTAAATTTATGGTTGTTGGCCTCATTAAAACTACGTACGTTGGTTTGTGTTGGATTTTGATTATAAGATGCGGAGCGGTAACTGCTGGTGGATGTATTATCAAGATTAATTGTTGTAACTATCGCTAAGTGATCCGACAGATCTGTCGTTAATACGTTGCAGCTTATTGTATCTTCAAGATTGTTCGTGTAGATATGATCAATAAGCGTGGCACTGTGGTCTGTTATGCGAGTTGGACGTGATACAATTTGGATGAAACCGTAAGAGGATGCAATATCTATAATGCTTTGACATGCCTGGTTGCTACTGTGCTTCAGTAAATTTAGATTAAAATCTCCATGTAACGTCATATGTTTGCGAGAGTGTCTTCCCAGGTTGTGAAGCGTACTTTTAAAAATTTCAAGAAATGCTTCAGGTTTTCTAGCGGGAGAGCGATAAACATTTCCAATTATCTTTGTTCTATTATATCCTTTACACTGGTGGATCTTGATAAATTGAAATTCGCCGCTAGTATTTGAGGGTTCAGGGTTGGGATTGAAAACATCAATTTTATCAGAGTCAGCTACACGTTTGTGTATGTATATGGCAAGCCCCCCACCTTTACCCGATGTGCGGATGGGATCTTGGATATACGGTTCATGGAATCCATTTAATGTGATGTCGTTTATTCCGTTAGGCAATTTTTCTAGTGTGCAGTTAGTTTCGTTAAAACACAATACATCATACTTATCATACATTTCTATATCTTCTCGTAGTTGATCAATATTTTTGAAAAGGGATCTGATATTCATGGAAAATGTTTTAAGTTGAGAGGATGTCGACCTTTTTATGTTACGTTGCTGTTTATACTGACAGTGAGTTAGGAAAGCCGAAATGTCACTCCATGTTGAATCATGGTGTTCTTCATTGGTCATGGCGTCTCCAATAAGATTACATCGACTATTTTGAGCGTATGGATTATAAATAGCGCAATTAAGCTTATTGTAGTCATCGTAAATTTCATAGTAAGTCGCGTAAAATCCAGGAATAAGACTTTCACAACAGCTTGTACAACCTAAATTTTCCTTAAAACATTTGACGTGGACGTTGTTTTGGCACCATGAACAGCTGCGGATGTTTTTGGAAGAATAACACCAGCCGCTACAGCTACCACATTTTATTTTGATTTTATGACCAGAAGTATCAGTAACATTTCCATTCGCTGCCATTTTAAGTTTACTCTTATGCTTGTGGAGGAATTAGAGAATAAAAAATGTATAAATTTATAAATAACGTAAAATATATCTATACTAGTGCAAATCAGATTCTTTCACGAGAACCGGAGGTCCTGTATGCTACAGAATCGTGATCTGAGTCTTATCTACTTATTTGTTAAAAATATTCGCTAAATCAAATGTTACAATATAGTGCCCTTATCTCGATTTTCGGGCTTATCAGTATGATAATATGACTTTACCTAAAGTGTATATTAAGTCGTTGTGATTTGTATGTGTGAAATTGTTTCGTTGTGTAGTTTTGTGTGGTGATTTTTGCTATTTAGTTGTTTGTGAAGTTTTCGAAAATACTGTTGCACTGAACTTTGACTGAGGAAACGTGCTTGATGCTGATTTACCAGAGAAGCTTCTATAATTATTAAATAAAATGTGCACAGTTTTGTTTGGTAATGTGAAAATGTTTTAGGAAATGTATGGTGGGATGATAAGAGACAAAAATGCTTGATAGTTAAAGAATGTTCATCAGTTCATCTGATAAGCTTAAGAAGATAAGCATTTTCGACCAATCAGATCATTTCTTCAAAAATCGATCGTGGTAGCAATCAAATGATGAATTTGGATGAGGAGTGAGGATGTACTGAAAAAGATATGAAAATACTTGACGATATGCTTAATTTAAGGGCTTGACAGAAAAGGTTGATTTTTATATAATTAATTCATTTATGGATTAGTGCTCAACCACGGTGATATCTGAAAGGACTGTTAGGCTCATGGTGGTAGAGCCACGCACAGTTCCTGTGGCGTGGCAGTTCTGATCCACATAACTTGCCAACGCAGTTGACAAGTTCATATGCAACAGCCCTTCTGACATCGTGATGTAAATGGATGCCATGCTTATCATTGCGGTCCCATACGTAGTATGAATGAACCCGCTTGATAACGGCATGGGCATCGTAAAATGTCAGATTGGGAATCACCCTGGCGAGATTCACCATACATAGATTAAAATCATCAATTTCTCTGTTCAACCAACCAATTCTAGTTAAAGACAAAGCACAAAAAACAAACTGTGTGCTTTTGTTGCTCTTACAGCTTTCGACAAGGCGGGGACAAAAGTTATCAGCCAGACTCTTGGCAGATTTTCCATACCGTGAAAGATCGTTTATGCCACATGAGATGATCACAGTTTTGGCATGTTTGAGGTCATGATCCAAAGAGTCTATGAGCTGGTAGTTCAAACGCTTCTGACAGCGGTGGCCGGGTATCTGATCGAACAACCATTCAGGTGTTTCACGATGAATAGAGTCATGTATGAATAGGACCCTGGAGTGACGAGACTGAGAGGAGGAGTTCTGAGCTGGAGGGGCAACAGGTGGTATCCGATGGAGAGCTGGAGGTGCAGGCACAGTGCATGACTCTTGTTGTTTCAGTTTGCGGAAAGTCAGTGAAATGCGTGGAAACCTTACCGAGATATCGCGGTCAATGCCGTGGCGCCAGTTGTCCTGATCTGCTCGTGACATGACGTAAAGTGAACCGTGCTCAAGTGGAATGTTATGCTCGACAAAGGGGCCTACTGTACTTGATATCCTAAGGTTTCTAGGTGCTCCAATCGACACTGTATAAATTTGACTATCCTCCATTATGCTAGGTTCGCTGTCATTATGCATCGGTATGCCGACCGATCCGTCCTTGTATAAAGTGCAAAGGCAAGTGTAGTTCGCTGGGGTTATGTCAGCGTCCAGTTTTTGCAGTTGCTCGTACACATGTTCCAGAGTGGGTGGAAGTGGCCCAACAGAGACAGGATGTGAGGTTCTGCCGTACGTGTAGGGGACGGAGCCATAATAAGTTGTGATACGGCCTCCAGGGTGGTGCATGTCAAAGTTTAGCTCACTTGAAACTTTATCAAAAGTTAACTCAAAACGGACAAACTCAAAACGGACAAAAAATAAAGCGGACAAAAACGGACAAAAACGGACAAAAAATAACAAAAATTGAAATAACATTTAGATGCTTCCTCCTCCTCCTCCTCCTCCTCCTCCTCCTCCTCCTCCTCCTCCTCCTCCTTCTCCTCCTCCTCCTCCTCCTCCTCCTCCTCCTCCTCCTCCTCCTCTTCCACCTTCTCCTCCTCCTCCTCCTCAGCCATCCTCCTCAGCCATCCTCCTCAGTCCTCCTCAGTCCTCCTCAGTCCTCCTCAGTCCTCCTCAGTCCTCCTCCTCTGCAGTCCTCATCATCCTCCTCAGTCCTCCTCCTCCTGGGTCCTCCTCCTCCTCTTCATCCTCCTCCTCTTCCTCCTCAGTCCTCAGTCCTTCTCCTTAGTCCTCCTCCTCATCCTTTTCGTCAGTACTCCTCCTCCTCAGTCCTCCCCCAGTCCCCCTCCTCCTCCTATTCAGTCCTCCTCCTCCTCCTCCTCAGTTCTCCTCCTTCTCATTCCTCCTTCTGAGTCCTCCTCATTCCTCCTTCTGAGTCCTCCTCTTCCTCCTCTTTCTCCTGAGTCCTCCTCCTGGGTCCTCTTTCTCCTCCTCCTTCTCAGTCCTCCTCCTCCTCCCTCTCAGTCATCCTCCTCAGTCATCCTCCTCAGCCATCCTCCTCAGCCATCCTCTTCAGCGATCCTCCTCAGTACTCCTCAGTCCTCCTCCTTCTCAGTCCTCCTCAGTCCTCCTCCTCAGTCATCCTTCTCCTCCTCCTCCTCCAGGGGGGATCCTGTTTTTTATCCGTTTTTTCCGTTCGGAACCCTATATTATCAAAACGGACAAAAAATAGAGCGGACAAAAACGGACAAAAACGGACAAAAAATAACAAAAATGGAAATAATATTTAGATGCTTCCTCCTCCTCCTCAGTCTTCCTCAGTCATCCTCCTGAGTCCTCCTCCTGGGTCCTCCTCCTGGGACCTCCTCCTCTTGGGTCCACCTCCTCTTCATCCTCCTCCTCTTCCTCCTCAGTCCTCAGTTCTCCTCCTCAGCTCAGTCCTCCTCCTCAGTCCTCCTCCTCATCCTTTTCCTCAGTCCTCCTCCTCAGTCCTGCCCAGTCCCCCTCCTCCTCCTATTCACTCCTCCTCCTCCTCCTCCTCCTCCTCCTCCTCCTCCTCCTCAGTCCTCCTCCTCAGTCCTCCTCCTCCTCAGTCCTCCTCCTTCTCAGTCCTCCTCCTCCTCAGTCATCCTCCTCAGTCCTTCTCCTCCTCAGTCCTTCTCCTCTTCCTCCTCCTCCTCCTCAGTCTTCCTCATATTCCTCAGTCCTCCCCCAGTCACCCTCCTTCTCAGTCCTCCCCCAGTCACCCTCCTCCTCATCCTCATCCTCCTCATCAGTCCTCCTTCGCCTTCTCAGTCCTCCTCTTCAGTCCTCCTCCTCCTTTTCCTGGTTCCTCCTCCTCAGTCCGCATTCTCCTCCTCAGTCCTTCTCAGTCCTTTCCCCAGTCACCCTCCTCCTCATCCTCCTCATCAGTTCTCCTTCTCCTTAGTCCTCCTCCTCAGTCCTCCTCCTCCTCCTCCTGGGTTCTCCTCCTGGATCCCTCTTCTCCTCCTCAGTCCTTCTCCTCCTCCTCAGTTATCCTCCTCCTCCTCCTTCTCCTCCTGGGTCCTCCTCCTTCTGCTCACCAGTCCTCCTCCTCACTCCTCAGTCCTCCTCATCCTCTTCATCCGCTTACTTCTCCTCCTCATCAGTCCTCATCAGTCCTCCTCCTCCCAAGTCATCCTCCTCCTCCTGGGGCCTTTTCCTGTGTCCTCCTCCTCCTGGGTCCTCCTCCTCAGTCCTCCTCCTCTTCCTTCTCCTCAGTCCTTCTCCTCCTCAGTCCTTCTCCTCTTCCTCCTCCTCAGTCTTCCTCCTCCTCAATCCTTTCCCCAGTCACCCTCCTCCTCATCCTCATCCTCCTCATCAGTCCTCCTTCTCCTTCTCAGTCCTCCTTCTCAGTCCTCCTCCTCCTCTTCTTCCTGGTTCCTCCTCCTGGGTCCTCCTTCTCCTCCTCAGTCCTCCTCCTCTTCCTCCTCCTCCTGGGTCCTCCTGATCCTCCTCAGTCTTCTTTCTCCTTCTACTCCTCAGTCCTCCTCCCCCTCAATCCTCCTCTTCCTCCTAAGTCCTCCCCTCCTCAGTCCTCCTAAGTCCTCCCATTCTCAGTCCTCCTCCTCATCAGTCCTCTTCACCAGTCCTCCTCCTCAGTCCTCCTTATCCTCATCCTTCATCTCCTTCCTTCATCTCCTTTCTCCTCCTCATCCTCCTCATACACCTCCTCCTCATCAGTCCTCCTCCTCACTGCTCACTCCTTCTCCTCCTCCTCCTCCTCCTCCTCCTCCTCCTCCTCCTCGTCCTTAGTCCTCTTTATCAGTCCTCATCAGTCCTCATCAGTCCTCCTCCTCCCCAGTCCTCCTTTTGGGGCCTTTTCCTGGGTCCTCCTCCTGGGTCCTCCTCCTCTTGGGTCCTCCTCCTCTTGGGTCCTCCTCCTCATCCTTCTCCTTAGTCCTCCTCCTCCTCAGTCCTCCTCTTGAGTCCTTCTTCTCCTCCTCCTCCTATTCATTCCTCCTCCTCAGTTCTCCTTCTCAGTCTCACTCCTCCTTCTCAGTCCTCCTCCTCCTCTTCTTCCTGGTTCCTCCTCTTGGGTCCTCCTTCTCCTCCTCAGTCCTCCTCCTCTTCCTGGGTCCTCCTGATCCTCCTCAGTCTTCTTCCTCCTTCTACTCCTCAGTCCTCCTCCTGCTCAATCCTCCTCTTCCTTCTAAGTCCTCCCCTCCTCAGTCCTCCTAAGTCCTCCCCTTCTCAGTCCTCCTCCTCATCAGTCCTCTTCACCAGTCCTCCTCCTCAGTCCTCCTTATCCTCATCCTTTATCTCCTTTCTCCTCCTCATCCTCCTCATACACCTCCTTCTCCTCATCAGTCCTCCTCCTCACTCCTCAGTCCTTCTCCTCCTCCTCCTCCTCCTCGTCCTTAGTCCTCTTTATCAGTCCTCATCAGTCCTCATCGGTCCTCCTCCTCCCCAGTCCTCCTCATGGGGCCTTTTCCTGGGTCCTCCTCCTCTTGGGTCCTCCTCCTCTTGAGTCCTTCTTCTCCTCCTCCTATTCATTCCTCCTCCTCAGTTCTCCTTCTCAGTCTCACTCCTCCTCAGCCCCCCTCCTCTCCCTCCTCAGTCCCTCCTCAGTCCCCCTCCTCAGTCCCCCCTCCTCCTTTTCCTCTCTTTCATCTCTCAATAATTTGTTCAATTTATAATTATTGTTGGTGTTATTGTTAACATAATTTATTGTTATATACTAAAATGTTTTTAAGCGCATTTGAGTCTGGCTCAAAATGTGCTCAAGAATCTTTGTGTTTAACAAAGTTTTACTCTCCAGTAATAAAACTTTTCATCCCTTTTTATGTTATTAAAAAATGTGTAGACTATTCTTTGTGCCTAATTGAAGATTAAAAGTTTGAGAAAGGACCATGGTCATTAACCGGGCTACCCATTTCTGCAGATAGCCTGTTACAAATTGTGGAGAAAATTTAAATCAAAAGTTACAATTTTTGTCCGTTTTTGTCCGTTTTTGTCCGTTTGGCAGCTATATTTTCAAAACGGACAAAAATTAACGGACAAAAACGGACAAAAACGGACAAAAAATAACATGAGCCCCCCCCCCCCCCCGAGGTACAATCAATAATCCATGAGGTTTTATCACTAGTTCCAGACCATAAACACTTTGAAAAGGAGCATACAAAACCCATTTTTAATAGATTACAAATTCTTACAGCTCAAAACTTGTACAAATATCACTGTATTTTAGAATTCTCTAAGGTTATCAAGTACCACTGCCCATACTCCCTTTATGAGGCTATCAACATTTCAAACCGTGCAACGAGTCTAATGGTTATTCTCCTAAATAAATCAAATACCTTTTTGTTTAATGCAGCCAAGCTTTGGAACGCTGTTCATAAAAAAATTTTAACTTCAAGCAATTGCTTAGAAACGTCCATTAGCTTGATAAAACTGAGAACCAAAGCACTATTAATACAAGCACAGGCAGCTGACTTAAAAGATACTTGGACTCCAAACAATTTTAAATTGCAGTAATCAAATCTAATTGCAGCGGCACACACTTACTATTACTATCATGATTGTACTATAGACAGAAAATCTTTCAAATCGATTTTGGGCGCTTTTTAAACATTTGTTGTAATGTAAGGGGCACTATCCGTCGCGGAGTCGAGTCCGCGGCGGAGCCGCCGGACTCCGAGCGGACTCCGAGCGGACTCCGGCGGAGCCGCCGGACTCCGAGCGGACTCCGGCGGAGCCGCCGGACTCCGAGCGGACTCCGGCGGTGCTCCGCCAAAATGTATTTACAGTGGACTCGAGTACATTTTGGCGGACTCCGAGCGGAGCCGAGCGGAGCCGAGCGGAGCCGAGCGGACTCCGAGCGGACTTTAAAGTCCGCCGCGGACTCCGAGCGGCTCCGCGGCGGCTCGGCGGAGTGTCCGCCGCGGACTAAGCCACTAGGCGGACTCCGGTCCGCCGCGGACTCCGGCGGAGTGCTTGGCGGACTCCGCCGGACCTCTCCGCCAGACTTGAATCCGGCGGAGTCCGGCGGAGCTTGGCGGAGTCCGCCAGCTCGGCGGACTCCGCTCGGAGTCCGCCGGACTCCAACAGAGTCCACTGACTTCCGACCTCCGTCTTCCGACCCTCGGCTAAATTTGTCACGTGACATACAACATAGCATTTTGCAATATTGTGGTCAGATGAAAAGGTCGCTAGTGATAAACCTTAACCATTACCCTCACATGAATGTCAATAGTGTACAACTCTAGTCCTAACTTTGACGCTATAATGTATAAACGTTGACCCTAACCCTCCACCAAACCGTCCGCAGCGAAATATCAATGTCATTGACTGGTCACGTGACCAAAACAATTTTTGTCATATTATCTCATATGGGGAAGCGTTTTTAGCAAGCAAAAATACGTCGACCATCACAGGACGACGCCAGCACTCTCTACGCTCGTCGAGCTCCGATCGTCCTGTGACGAAGTAAGGACGAAGCCTGAGGTCCTCAGGTAACATCGACCACCGATTGAAAATTCAAAGATTTTTTGACAGAAAGGTCAAATGTAAAACTAAAATCTTGATGTTAATTGATTGACGACGTCAATTTTTGAGCACAGCGCGAGCGCATGCGGAAAAGGACCGCGTAGCTAGTCAAGATGTTGATAAATATTTGGCTTGTGGCGCGATGTGTTGCTTTAAGTCTAACTATAGCCCTTTCGCTTGCAGTAGCGCGCGACCGCCGGAGGCGGAAATGACCTGGTTAGCTAGGTAAACGCGATGTGCCTTGTAGGATGAAATCCTACTAGCTGACGCCATTCGCAGCTGTGCTGCTCGCTGTACGTCAGCGATCGAAATTTATACGCGTATCCCCCGTTAAGATGTGCCACTCGACGCGCCACACAATTTTTCTCGTTGCTCGTCGCACGTCGACGAACAACGAAGCTCGTTGCGACGCGCAATGAGCTGCCAGGCTAGGACATCGTCCTGGTCCAACAAATTTTGGCGAGCGATTTTCTCCAAAAATTTAATATATATATATTATTTATATATATAATGAGGGCGCCGACTTCCACTCTGGCTAGGTTTCTTGTTACCCAGCGCGCGTTCCTTAATGGGATGAGGTAAAATTAGGTAAAAAGAATCCACTGACTTGGCCAGAGTGCTTTCATAAAACTCTATTACTAGCTTGGCGTTGTATGATTATATACTTTAATTTCGGATCGAGTGAAGCGAGTGATACACATTACTTTGATTAAACTCATGCTGATCACAATACAGTACAGGGAAGTGGGTAACACGGCTTGCAGTCGCAGCTGCAGCTCCTCGCTGGCGGTAATATTTCAATGAACAAGAATTAAGAAAAAGAGAATTTAAGAAAAAGAGAATTTTATTTGCCACAGAATAATCAATACATATAATATACTTCAAAAACTTCAAAATATATTGTAACATGTAATAGTTCATCTATCGTTCATAAGATGGGGTACTCTCAATAATCAAGTATGAAGTACATGAGTACCCGACCCGCCGCGCTGGGTAAGAAGAAACCTAGCCAGAGTGGAAGTCGGCGCCCTCATTAAATTTTTGGAGAAAATCGCTCGACAAAATTTGTTGGACCAGGACGATGTCCTAGCCTGGCAGCTCATTGCGCGGCGCGTCGCAACGAGCTTCGTTGTTCGTCGACGTGCGACGAGCAACGAGAAAAATTGTGTGGCGCGTCGAGTGGCACATCTTAACGGGGGATACGCGTATAAATTTCGATCGCTGACGTACAGCGAGCAGCACAGCTGCGAATGGCGTCAGCTAGTAGGATTTCATCCTACAAGGCACATCGCGTTTACCTAGCTAACCAGGTCATTTCCGCCTCCGGCGGTCGCGCGCTACTGCAAGCGAGAGGGCTATAGTTAGAGCAACACATCGCGCCACAAGCCAAATATTTATCAACATCTTGACTAGCTACGCGGTCCTTTTCCGCATGCGCTCGCGCTGTGCTCAAAAATTGACGTCGTCAATCAATCAACATCAAGATTTTAGTTTTACATTTGACCTTTATGTCAAAAAATCTTTGAATTTTCAATCGGTGGTCGATGTTACCTGAGGACCTCAGGCTTCGTCCTTACTTCGTCACAGGACGATCGGAGCTCGAAGAGCGTAGAGTGCTGGCGTCGTCCTGTGATGGTCGACGTATTTTTGCTTGCTAAAAACGCTTCCCCATATGAGATAATATGACAAAAATTGTTTTGGTCACGTGACCAGTCAATGACATTGATATTTCGCTGCGGACGGTTTGGTGGAGGGTTAGGGTCAACGTTTATACATTATAGCGTCAAAGTTAGGACTAGAGTTGTACACTATTGACATTCATGTGAGGGTAATGGTTAAGGTTTATCACTAGCGACCTTTTCATCTGACCACAATATTGCAAAATGCTATGTTGTATGTCACGTGACAAATTTAGCCGAGGGTCGGAAGACGGAGGTCGGAAGTCAGTGGACTCTGTTGGAGTCCGGCGGACTCCGAGCGGAGTCCGCCGAGCTGGCGGACTCTGCCAAGCTCCGCCGGACTCCGCCGGATTCAAGTCTGGCGGAGAGGTCCGGCGGAGTCCGCCAAGCACTCCGCCGGAGTCCGCGGCGGACCGGAGTCCGCCTAGTGGCTTAGTCCGCGGCGGACACTCCGCCGAGCCGCCGCGGAGCCGCTCGGAGTCCGCGGCGGACTTTAAAGTCCGCTCGGAGTCCGCTCGGCTCCGCTCGGAGTCCGCCAAAATGTACTCGAGTCCACTGTAAATACATTTTGGCGGAGCACCGCCGGAGTCCGCTCGGAGTCCGGCGGCTCCGCCGGAGTCCGCTCGGAGTCCGCTCGGAGTCCGCTCGGAGTCCGGCGGCTCCGCCGCGGACTCGACTCCGCGACGGATAGTGCCATGTTTTTAGATAAGTTAAATATCTAAATCTATAAAATTTTTTATCGGAATGAATTAATTGATATTTAATAATTTATTCGGTAGGTTTATCTGGTATTGATATTGATTATATTGATATTGTTATTATTGAACGAAGCTAACTCTAGACATAGTTAATACTACTTCTTTTAAGAAAGGGACTTGGAGTATAAACGACCAAGTTTGCATAAATTTCTACCCAACCAAGAACTCAGGAGGCAAAGGTGGGTGCGTAAACTTTTGGTCTGCACTCTCCGATCCTGTATCACCCTGGATTCTTCTCGACGTATCTTTGTAAAAGTTATATACCTTTTAGTCAATCTCTTGCTACTCCAAGTCCCCTAAGATATCTGATCTAAAGTTCGTGCTAGTTATATATATATGAAATATATTTTTGTCTGCTTTAATTGGTACTAAATAAAATTGTTGTTTTCTCCCGACTCACCGGGTAGTTGATACACCTTTCACAAGCAAGAGCCACTTTGGTCTACTTGCTGTGAGGTGTCTCAGCTACATGGGTTGGGGGTCCCCCCTTTTTTTAAAAAATAAATCAAATCAAATCAAAATATAATGACACAAACATCATCACACATCATCAAAAATATATCTACTAAAGTTTTAAAAATATCTTAAATCTATTGGCCTAAACAACCAAGATAAAATGAATCTAATTTACATACTTTCCACTACTATATAAGTTAATAAAGCGTTTCTTAGCAACATGAGGATGACACACAAGATATTCATTGTGCTTCTCTTTATTAGTAGCATAATTTAATCCCTCAATCTTTCCTAATACTTCGTCCGAAACATACCAAAAATGAATATCATTTACGGATCCGTTTAAAATAGTCTCTTTTTTGAAAGCCTCTAATCTTATTTTAAAACTTAACACAGTCCCACAATTCTTGACATCCGAGGGGAGTTTGTTCCAATAATGGTCTCACCCTCTCCGGAAGAAAAGAACTGTGGACTTTCTTCATTTTACTGCTACTTTTACTGCATCTACTGTTTGATACCACATTAAGACCAGATCTGCTCATACTGAACAAACCAGCTCCGTAATTGGCCAAACCACTTATCATTTTAAAAGATTCAATGAGGTCCCCACGTATTCGCCGCTCTGCCAGCGTTGTCAAATTGAGGATTTCCAGTCGACGACTGTACAGTATGGAAGAGTACCCACCTCGTCAATCAGACGGGTAAACCGCCTCTGGACGCTCTCCAGCTCCAAGATGATCCCCCAACTTCCATGAGCCGCAACTGGACTCCACAATTGAACACAATACTCTAAATGGGGTCTTATTAAAGCTTTGTAAATGGATATCATCACAGATTTTTCCCTGATAATCAGATTTCTAACAATCCAACATATCATTCTGTTGGCTTTAGATATTGAAGCCGTAATCTGTTCATTCCAAAGCAGAGAGTTATGGGTTATAACTCCCAAGTCTTTTTCCTGTACAGATTCTGCCAATGTAACTCCATTAAGAGAATAACTTGATCTTGGGTTATCGTTAACATCTAAATGCATTACTGTTCAACACTTAGTAGGATTAAACTTTAAAAGCCATTTACTCTCCCACATCTCTAGTTCGTTCAGATCATTAGCTATAGTTTCATGCTCGGAGGCATTAGCTATAAGCTTAAGATCATCAGCAAATATTTTAACTTTACTTTTAATGTTATCTGGTAAATCATTAATAAATAACACAAATAGTAATGGTCCAAGGACTGATCCCTGGGGAACTCCTGACCATACAATCTTCCACTCTGAAGTTTCACCTTCTACACACACTCTCATAGTTCTATTTGAGATAAAATCTGTAATTACATCTAAAACTTTACCAGTTATCCCTAGACTCTCTAGCTTGTTAATCAAGCGATAATGGGGAACATAATCGAAAGCTTTACTAAAATCAAAATAAAATAAGTCCACAGGAGCACCTTCATCTATTAAATTAAGTATAGTGTCGAAAGTCTCCAAAAGATTTGACAAACAAGATTTTCCTTTAACAAACCCATGTTGGTCCTTTGAAATACGGTCTTCTAAAAATTCTAACACATGGGATCTAACAAACTGTTCATAAACTTTACAAAGAATACAAGTAAGAGAAACTGGTCTATAGTTAAGAGGGTCAGACTTAGAGCCCTTTTTAAAAAGTGCAACTACAGATGCCGACTTCCATACCTCCGGAAGATTTCCAGTATCACTACAGGCACTAAATAATTTAGTAAGAGCTGTTACAAAACTAGCATCTCCAGCTAGGGACTTAAGCAGCTTTGGATGATGCCCATCTGGGCCAGTGCTTTTAAAAATATTAAGCTTTAATAGTTCCTTTTTAACATTATCAAAGGTAATAACAATATCAGATATACTATTAGTATTCTTACTATAACTTCTAGGTAATGGGCCGAGTGGCTCATTAACAAACACAGAACTAAAGGCACTTGCAAGTACCTCTGCAGACTCCCCTGTACTAGTTGTCCTTGTACCGTCTTCCTTATCTAAACTTGGTACCGAAGCTTTAACCTTTCTCTATACTTTAACAGTTTGATTCGATGTAGGCTGCTCCCGTCCAATTTTGGTGTCAGTTATGTGGATGGATTTGATGAGTTCTGTGATAGGGATGGTCTCCTTGACCGCTCTCTCTCTCGCGACCTCAACAAATACCAAAAACCGGACTTCCTTCACCTCAACTGGAGGGGACTAGCAAAGTTAGGTCAATTTATTCGTAACACTGTTCTTCTCAGGATTAACGGTGGTATCGACAAAAGGAAGAGGAGGTCCACAAGGGTAGACGATAGATCCTACAGGGATGCGACTGCTGGAAGAGAAACTGGTCCTGTTGTTCCTGCTGCTGCTAGTCAGGGTCACGTGGATGGTTACCAACCATGACTCCCCTCATTAAGGAGGTATGTCCTGTCTGTTCTAAGAACATAGTCATCGGCCAAACAATAGTTGAATGTTTTTACTGTGACTGCATAATGCACCATAAATGCTATCGCAAATCAAATCCAAATAGCCAATCTAATGAGTTTTACTGTACTCGTTGTATCCATTTAGACAAGGTTAAATACAACCCATTTAAACTACTCACTGACAATGACGACGACGACAACAACCTAGACGAATACACAACCAAAATCTCAAATACTTTAAATGATTGTAACTCATACACTGCATCTGACCTTACAAATATTCTCTGAAACCAAGTAAAGAAACAATCTTCTATTCTCTTTCAAAATATTGATGGAAATAAATCAAATTTTGACAACCTTGCCATTGAAACCTGTAGGTACAAAACAAAATTCTCCGTAATAGCCCTAGCTGAAACCAACACTGGAAAAGAATTAAGCAATCTATTTCAGCTCGACGGTTATAATAGTTACTATCAGGACACAGCACCTAACAAACAAAAGGGCACTGGAGTAGCCCTTTATGTTGACGATAGATTAAATGCTACAGTAATTGAAAATATATCACAAGTCACAGAACATCTAGAAATACTTGTCTTATCATTAAGTAACGAAGATCAACCTGTTAATGTAGGTGTTTTGTATCGTCCACCAAGTGGCTGTATTTCCCAAGCTCTAGTTGAACTTTCTAACCTTCTTGATCACATGCCGAAGTTTAGTTATCTAGCTGGAGACTTTAATATCGATCTTCATGATAAAGATAACAAAAATGTTCAAAAATATGAAGAAATATTATTCAGTAAAGGATTTTGTCCGTTAATATCTATTGTTACCCACGAAAAACCAGGCTGTAAAGCATCCTGCATAGATAACATTATTACTAACGATATTGAGAATGTGATTACTTCAGGCACCCTAAAAGAACGAATAACTCATCACTCACCTATTTTTAACACATTTAACTGGAATGTTGAAGGCAACTCTGAAAAAACTTCTTTTAAACAATATTACGACTTCTGTCAATCAAATGTTAACGGCTTCCTAGTGGATCTTGAAGATGAGCTTAAAACTAAAACAATCCATAACTTTACTGAATTCCATGACACTTACAAAAACTGCGTCGAAAAATCGTTTAAACTAGAGACCCCGAAAACCTCTAAGAGAACTGTTCAGGTTAACCCTTGGATAACTCCCGGTCTCATTTGCTCAATTAATAATCAGCATAAACTGTACGAAAATTGGGTTGAGATAAGAAATAGAAAATGTAAACTCGGGGAAACTGATAACAAGGGCGGCATTTGCCAGTGCCCTGAATGCTCACTAAAACGTAGTCGCTACCTTATCTACAAAGAATACAGAAAAGTCCTAAAGAAAACACGTCAAACTGTGAAAACAGAATACTTCTCTGGTAAATTTGCTGAAAATAGCGGTGATAGTAAAAAGACCTGGGAACTAACAAATCGTATAAGAGGTAAACGGCGGCGTGAAATAAAGCCGCTGTTCACCATAGACAACGTTAAGATAACAAATAGAAGGATCATAGCAAACGAATTCAATAAATATTTTGTATCATTAGCCTCTGACCTAAATACCGCTTACAATGATCTTGGACAAATTAACATAAACAGTATACCTAGTTTCTATGATTATCTACCGCTTTCAAACACTTCCAGCATTTACATGCATGACTGCACAACAGACGAGGTTAGCAAAATCATATCTGAACTTAAAAATGGCAAGGCAAGTGACATACCGATTCATGTAATTAAGCAGTCCTCTAAAATAGTTACTCCTTTACTCACTGTACTGTATAACGAATGTATGAAAGATGGCATATTTCCAGATGACCTTAAAGTTGGAAGGATTAGTCCCATTTACAAGAAAGATAACCAGGAACTCCTTGAAAACTATAGACCTGTATCAACGCTAGCTGTGTTTGGTAAAATATTTGAAAAGATTATATTCAATAGATTATACAGCTTCTTTCATTCACAGAACTCCTTATATGAAAACCAGTACGGATTCCGTAAAAATCACTCGACCAGTTATGCCCTAAATTACTCAGTGAACCACGTAGAATCTTGCCTCAAGAAAAAACAACACGTTCTTGGAATATTTATTGATCTTAGTAAAGCCTTTGATACAATATCACATGAAAAGTTACTGCATAAGTTAGAAAATTATGGAATCCGTGGAAATGCAAATAACCTTATAGCAAGTTACCTGTCGAACAGATACCAGTATGTCTCGGTATTAGGTGAAGAATCCGAGAAACTTCCAGTAGTCTATGGAGTGCCGCAGGGGAGCTGTCTTGGTCCCTTACTTTTTATTATTTATATTAATGACATCCGTAACTCATCAATTATAGGAAAGTTTATACTATTTGCCGACGACACTAACATATTTATAGAAGACACATGTGTCAAAAGACTATACGAAAAAGGAAATGAAGTTCTATCATTTGTGTACAAGTATATGAAACTAAACTTATTACATATTAACATTAAGAAATGTTGTTTTATTCATTTTAAACCCTCACGGGCCAAAGAGGAAGTAGAAAATGACGAGAACATACTAACTTTAAATAATGTAGTTATTAAAAGAGTTCAAGAAGCTAAATTTCTAGGCGTTATTATTGACGACCAACTTAACTGGAAATCACATACGCAGTCACTTAACTCAAAACTTAAATGCGAAGTAGGAAAGCTGTGCAGAATACGACACATTGTCCCAAAGCAGTATTATAAGGATTTATATCATACTCTATTTGAATCACATTTAGGATTTGGAATATCTGTGTGGGGTGGTATTAGCAATAACCGACTTGAACCTATCTTTAAAACACAGAAAAAGTGTATAAGAATTCTGTTTGGGGATAGAGAAGCTTACCTAGAGAAGTTTAAAACGTGTGCCCGAACACGACCTGTTGATAAGCAAAGACTGGGGGTGGACTTTTACCAAAAAGAACACTCCAAGCCCTTGTTTAAAACCCACAGGTTGTTGACGGTCCACAATCTGTACAAGTACACTTGTCTCTTAGAACTATTCAAAATTAATAAGTTAGAGGAACCATTATCACTGTACTCATCATTTAACAGGTCACCACGACGAGAGGATTATTTCATTACATCACAACCATCCTCACAATTCATCTACCAATCATCCTACATGTGGAACAGCTGTCGACAAACATCAAGTAAGATAAGTTTTAATACTCCGACAAACGGGTTTAAGAATATATTGAAAATTGCCTTACGAGAATTGCAATTCAAGCATGATACACTTGATTGGTGTGAGCTTAATTTTGCCACAAATGAGCTCAAGTTCTGATTTATTTGAGTTACTAAAATGACCATATATCTTTTCTCATACATATAACCACTGCACTCCAACCAAAAACATTACTTACACCATACTCCACAAATGATATATATATATATACACAAACACACTAGTACCGAGCAATCGCACTGTAAAACATGCTCACGATACACTCAAAATTGGAAATATTCAACGGCTTGTATATGAAACTTACACTTACACTCAGTGTACACCCAGTGTTAACTAGTATTACACACTGGTAAACTCTACGTAACGCGCGAAAATAATAATTCTATGGCGTTTTCATTGTCACATCTCACGTCGACGGGATTAAACGCGCGCGCGTAACGTCATATCTTGCTGCTATCTCAACGAATAAACACACGACGACTTTGACAATTGACCGACGACTTAACGATTGTGAGTTATGCATATGACGGACTTAACTGTTTGGGTCAACTACTAAAACTGCATTGTATACTATCTTAATCACTATACTGGACATGAGATGACGAAGTATCTTGAGCAGCACTTTATACCTCCACTTAGAACTTGATTAGTCACGAACAATAGAATCATTATAAATCAATACAATAAAACATCTTGATCAATAAATGCCTAGCAGCACCAGACAGCAGCCGTGTACCTTTTTCGACTCCACGGAGTCCCTGATGGACTTTTGTTTACTTTTGTTAATAATTTGACCGCAACCTTTCTTTCTCGAAACACAAATCCTACTGTACTTCATTACAGTATTAAGATAATATAAAGCAAATCATGTGAATATATGACTACGAAATAGATCTATAGACTTGTCCATAATATTTAATACCGTATTGATGGTTTTGAATTTTGTATATTGAATTTTAATGTGAAGCGTTTACTCTTCCCCCTCGGCAATTAATTAGAAAGTTAGATTAATGACAACAATTGCCAAATGACGTAGTAGATATAGATGTTCAATGTTGTAGAGTGATTTCAAGAGTAGTGGTCCACAGGGGCCCGAAAAAGCCGTACAGGCACTTGGGTCCTTATCCTTGTCACTAGTCCCAATTGGATTCACTTTACACAAAACATGAACGTTTACAATTTAGACGTACACATTGGCACGATATTTATTAGAAAGCAAACAGTATAAAATAATACGTGCGTGCGCGGCTTGAGCCGCGCCGCATAACAATTTATGCGTTTAGGGGCTGGAGTACGCGTGTTTACAAATTAATGAATTGTTGCATTGTAAATATTTAAAGTTGACGATATATTATGATTTAATAGTAAATTTTTCAAAGCTGGCTTTGGACTTAGGTAAAATTATAATTTATTTATTTAAAAGAAAAAACCACGGATAGTTTTAAATTTACATAGTCGTATAACTATAATCAAGTTAATCCTGTTTTCAAGAATGCGCGGCTTTGGCGGCCAGTTATTGACTTGTACATAAAATTGAATTTTAAATAGAATTGTGAATGTATTAAAATTTAAAACTTTCAAAACGGAGGCTTATAAATATTATTATATTATGATTGTAAAATAAAGGATAAAATTTTAAATTTGTTTCACTAAAATTTGTTTCACTCTTATTTCTCAAATAAGAATAAAATGATTTACAATTGATCTTTAAATCAGAAGTTATCTTCTTCTCATATCTTATCTTTGCTTTCACTTCCTCATTCTCATAGATGAGCTGTTTACTACTTGCATGACTAAGATTAACACTAGAAGGTTCAATATCAAATGCAGTCCATGCTTTATCTTTGTTCTTTCTCATGCGCTTCAATGAGGATGTGTCCCATGGCAGCTTCACAGGTCTGTTGTTTTTATAGACCGAATTAGTCGGTACTATCCCAGCAACAGTCGTAAGTTTGCCATGTAACTCATCCCACATAAGCTGAACATCATTAGAGCAACTAAAATCCCAGTTAATATTTTCAATACTAAACTTTAAAATATCATCATTAGTTATTTTACCCCATGATGGTTTCAGAATCTTCTCTTTACATTTAATTGAATCTACAGAAACACTTAGATCGACTACCACACTGACATGATCACTTTTGCCAATCGGGGACAGCACTGTGCATTTATTAATAAGTGCATCATTGGTGGAAAGTACTTGATCCAGCAGACTCTCTTGGAGTCTATCCTTTACAACCCGCCGCCTTGTTATTTCAGTAGTAAAATACCAGGACAACCCTGCTTCGTTAAACATATCAATATAGATTTCTTGATTCAAGAATGACTTATTAGTGCTGACCAAACCTCCATTTACACAACCAGTCTCCCAAGAGACATCTGGTAAATTAAAGTCTCCTACCAGGAGTGTTTCAAAATCATTATTAAAATTACAAATATTTTTAAGAAAAGAAATTAATTTTAAATTTTGGTCAGAATTTAAAGATGGTGATCTATAAATACATCCAATACAAAGTTTACCACTTGCAGTATCTATTAACACAGCTAAAGAATCAAGTGCATTACAACTTTCTTTTACTAATGATGAATTAATATAATTCTTAACATAAATGATGGACCCTCCTCCAGAACTAATATCCTTTTTAGAAGATTCAATTTTAAAGTCACGGTCTTTTCTAAAAATTGTGTAACCGTCAATTTGAACTTCAGCATCTAAAATATCATTATCAAAATGTGTCTCTGTGACACATATAATATCAATGTTCTTGTTTAGCATCAATAAACATTTTACTTCATCTATTTTGTTAAAGAATCTACTAGCATTAGTATACAATATGCTTATTCCTTTGCAACTGTAGCTTCCTTCTCTTCGATCTTCTGACTCTTCTCTGTGTTCTTCTGCTTTTTCCTCTTCTCTGCTTCCTCCCGTGCTTGAAAATTTGCCTTACGGTCAGCTCTGCACAAATCTTCGTTTATCCAATGACCACTTTTTGACCGGATTCCTCTCCCTCCATTCGTGTAGTACTTTACGTCTTCTATGTCATAGAGTTTGACAATAAGGGGCCTGCAGTACTCTGGTATGTCTTTATTGACTTTGCCAGCTCTCGAGTACTGGTATAGTACTTCAAATGGTAGCATTGATTCTGTGTTTTGATAGGGTAGAAAATGGATCACAAGTCTTTTTATTTGGGCCCAGTGACATAAAGTGAGGAATCTAAGAATCTAATTCCTAGCCATATTAATTTCCATAGCCACGCCGACTAATTTTTGTCAACAAAATTATTAAATCAACTTTAAAATAGTCGCTCTCGGTTGTTACACACTGTAACGCCGCGCACTGTACTTTAATTCTATATTTATCCGAGAAGATGTTCGAATCGAGCGCAAATGCCAGATTCCTGTCAGGATCCTAGTTCTTGCGCTTAACTTGCGCGTTACCAAATAATCCAAGATATTTCTGTCAGGATCCAAGATTTTCCTACTACCAGTATGGTAGTATGGACTGTTTGGTAGTATGGTAGTATGGTAGTTGCAGGAACGCGCGAAGACCTATATGTAAATATTACAAAAGCGTACATGAAATCGTAGCCTAGTTGATTAATCCATCGTTACTACATTAGCAGATCGCGAGTTCGAGACCCGGAAAGGAATTCTTTCACAATCTTTTGGCAATTATGAATAACTATACTAATGAATTAATAACTATACTAATGAATAACTAAACCTCTGTAATATAACTAGCAAAGTAAAATGAAATCGTTCCGGCCGCGGAGCGGCCGAAAAATTTATGGTAGTCGTTTTAAAAATATATGGTAGCCGTTTTTTCTTTCCAGACTGGATTCCTAGTCCCTTTTTAAATTTATGTCACTGGGTATTTGGGCAGATATGGACTGCTATAAATTGATGTTTTGGAGAAAGCAAAGTTTGTTTCAATAACCATCGAGAACCAGTGGCCTTTGGTAGCTGCTTTTTCAACCTCAGTTTCATTTTGAAACGTCGAGTGACTGGTCAAATATTTTGTTCTATGAACATTGATTCTAGTATTTTGAAGTGTAGCAAGTGTTTAAATTTTTAATTCCATACTAAATTATTGATGTTTCAAGCGTTTTAATGGAGTATAATTTGTAAGGAGGGCATTTAAAATTAGTCTGTTGGAAATTTAAGTTTTTGATCTCTTCTATTTATTGTTAATAAAATGCTCGGTGTAGCCAGTTATTTTCAAAATTTTCACCATCATCATTTTGGGCAGCGTTGGTGAAAGATCTTCCACATATGGATGATAACGCTCTCTCCTCCTTCGCATTAGTACTTTGAGTCGCTGTAAAATGTTGAACAACCCAAATCCTTAAGGCAAAAGAACACTGTACTCCTTCAATCTTTTAGATGTCTGAGATTTTTCTGGTATTCCACAGAGGGCAGCAGTACTCTAAATGACTACGGACTAGAAACTTGTATATTGTCAACATTGTGACTCTATTTCTGCATCTGAATGCACTGAGTACCCGGCTGCAACTGTTTTAGCTCTTGATGCCATGTAGCTGTCATGATGTGACATGTCTGTATAGAAACAGGAAAGAGAGGAAAGAAGAGATTACATTTTTTTAAAAGTAGTCTTAGTGTACCTACTTATACTGACATTGCTCTAATGGTATTAAGTTTAACAGCTGTTATAGTACTCGTTGAATACAATCTTGAATCTTTTATCTAAATATCATCTTGTGACTTTTAATTTGTGGATAATATCATATGTCATTATCATTGATGATGTTAACTGATTATAGACTTCGATAGAATTAGTGTCGGCAATGGTGATATGAGTAATGACATTCAAGCAGTGTGGCACACATACATCAATTCTCAGAAGAACGATAGCCTAAAAAGAAATAAGAATTTAGAGCAATTTCTGAAATGTTATCAGGACCTTTATCAGTCTTCCAAGTGTACTCTTTTGTAAGTATACATCTTCATAATATTCATATTTTTAAAGTTGCACTATTAAAATTCAAATCAACAGAAATTTGCTATTAATCCTGTTATCATAAATATTTAAACTTGTTACAGGGATCTGGCCAGTGTCCAGAGTGTGCTCATGGAGCACTTTATAACCGATATCATGGGCCTTTGTGACGAAAATTCGAAGGAGAGTGTCCTGGAGGAATACCTTTTGAGCCAGCATGGGACACTTCTTATTGAAACATTATCTTTGCTCACCAAACAAGTAGGATATTATATTACATTGGTCTATTAACTGTGGTTGTGCTGGTGAAATTATTTGATGTGTTCTTAACGTTTATTGATGATTCAATGAAAGGATAAAGGAGATAAATAGTGTTTTACTTTCAGTCAGAGCCTACAACCCACATCAGTGAACTAGCTCCTTTGGTATTGAGTCTCATAGACTTTATCATGAACTGGAATACAAATGTTGTCATCAGTACAGGTAGGAGCTCAGTTTTACTTAAACCAGGTTCCTCTCCACAGTCGAACTAACGTTTGCACATTTCCAAATTAGTTGCATCATCCTGTAGGGGTTGATAATGCACATGGTAGGGTTATTGTTTATAATGCCCTGGCCATTGTAAGTGGATCTGTAATCCAATTCAATTAGTGAACACAAATGTAGATCACATGTTTAATACATGAGCATAAGATAGGATTACACTTCCAAAGCTGCTAAGCATAATAATTTATAAATAAATGTTAATCAAATTAACCCCAGATCTCTTTTCAACGTGCTCTTTGGACAAGTGTTTTGGTGATGAACCAGTGTTGATTGTGAATACTACAAACACAGAAATACAGACAACAATGAATGAAGCAGAGAATATAACAGCTGGGAAAATCGTGGAAGAGAAAGAATCCAAGAGTAACGATACAGAAAAAGATCCTAAAATAGACCCAGAAAGTGAGGCTCAACAGCGAGGATCACTCTACTTGTCCTTGTCACATCTCCTTAACCTTGCCAACAACTTGGGTTGTGTCCAAAGATGTACTTCAATTCCTGAAAACAAGGTTTTTGTAGCTCGATTGATTTACCTTTCATCATGTGAAACAAATTTTAGAAGAATCAAAGTTTGATGTTTAGAAAATTTCTTTTGTACCTATATAACTTATCTGCAATGTAAATGTTAAACTCATTAATGACCATGTATCATTGACAACACAATTTTTATAAATATTCAACAATAATTTAATTTGAATTTAACTAGAATACGTCAGGTCTCAATAATAATTCTAGCTCACTTGATTGGAGTTCTGGGTCAGCAGTGTTCGGAGCAAACTGAAAAGGAGCCACCTAGAAGTCCTGTCTGTAGTGTGTTTGTAAAGCGGTCCCTACTCCTAACCATCCTCTCTATTGCTAATTCTATCCTTGTGTCAGTCTTCCATATTTACCATTAATTTTAAATGCGATCTAATCTGATGTGCAATATTTCGTACATAATTAATATTTGAAATGATTCTTATGGGTAGTTGATGCTTCGAAATTAAAATTAACAACTTCGAGTTTGGAAGTTTTGCTCGAAATATAATTAATCCAATTAATAACATCAGTAAAGATGTGCTGTTGCTGGCTCAGAGTCAGTTTATGGATCAGATGATCGCTCTTGCTGACACTTGTTCTGATGCTAACATCAAATCTACTCTTTTAACTGGTAAGGGTGGGGATTATACATTATATATATATAATATATATTAATGCTTTTCATACAAAGTTATAACGAATTCTTCATGTCGTGCATCTGGGTTTGGACAGGATATGCCCGCTCAATAAATGTAAAAGATTTGTAGTGTTGTAATTAGTTTTACATTTGTCATGTTTAATTAGGTAAAGTTTTGAAAATATTGAAAAAATATTGAAAAACATTTATTACAAAAGGGATAATTTTACTGATTGTCTGTTTTCAGGACTCCTAATCCTGCTGGAAAAGAGTCTGAATCTCCCTGGCAACGACATTACAGGATTCTCTACCTTCTTTGCTCAATTCTTCCTCCTGGGGTTCAAACAGTGTGCCAATACACTCTGCAACTGCGGCGAGGTGGCTGTCTTTATATATCTTATCTGACTTGTCGACTTGATCTATCTGACTTGATCCATTTAATCGATTTACGTACCATAGTTTCAATCGTCATGAGACTATTACTGTAACTACTGTTACCATGACAACACTACTGTTACCTGTTACAATCGTTACTAAAGGATGCTCAGTAGATTGATGAAGCCTTTAAATCTATTTCAGGTGATGTGTGAAAAAGAAGACGACTTACTTAAAGCCAGTTCGGAGACACTGATAACACATCTAGCTTCACTGCACGGTGCTATCGAGATGAGCGAGAAGTAAGACAATACGTCACAATCTTTCTCTTTAGTTTGTGTGGTGTTTAGTATACCCTTATATGGGCATCACGTGTGGTGTTTGGTATACCCTTACATACACGTGATGCCCTTATATGGGCATCACGTGTTTAGATAGCGGTTATTATTGCGACAGTATTCGAATAAAAGACAATTTTGATGATAGTTGTTAGTACAAATATCAATTATTTGCTACCAGCGTATCACTACTGACTAGTAGGAATAGTCTCAGTAAGTCTCACTGCCCCCCCCCTCACCCCCTCACCCCCTCACCCCCTCACCCCACAGATCAGGATTAACAGAATACATAGAACAAAACAGAATTATTGGAGACTCTGTTGACAGCACTTCCACCCCTGGCTCAGCTCTCTTCTTTACATTCGCCCTCTCCAATTCCGTCTTTTTACAGGTATGTACCCGACTTTTCATTAATTTGTTTGAGAATATTTTATGGTTTTTCTTAGGTGTATAAGATGGCTTTTAAATTGAGGTAGAGCTGATTTATAGTTAAAAACTATTTTGTTGACCATGATCCTAAAATGTCTAGTTAAAGATAATTCTTACCCAATGTTCGTGACGGAATTATGTAACCTGAATATGTTATAATAATACCGTATACTATTTACATTTAATAAACAACTTCATGAATGATAATATAAGTTATGAATAATGTAACAAACAAAATGTAACAGTGTTACGATTATGTAAGTTATGTCAATATCATATTGTGTAGTATTATGTAAATATGTGTAATGATTGTTTTTTTCAGGAGTGTGTGTTGGATAGTTGCCTGGAACACGGTGTAGTGTGTAATGTGTCTCTTAAACAGGTAACTATGGGAACCCTGGTAACCCTGGTAACCCCGGTAACCCTGGTAACCCTGGTAACCAGTATAATGTGTCTCTTAAACAGGTAACTATGGAAACCCTGGTAACTATGGTAACCCGGGTAGTGGTAACTATGGTAACCCTGGTAACTATGGTAACCCTGGTAACTATGGTAATCCTGGTAACCCTGGTAACCCTGGTAACGGATTATTCTCACCCGCATTTTGGGGCCGTCTCAATATTCATTACTTATCCGGGTCGTGATTCTGAGACCGGATAAGCTTTTAGTTATTTTTGGTCTGATTGGTCCTTGTGCAATGGGGCTGATAGGCGGGCCCCCTTACTTAGATAATATCGCCTTTATGTTAATATGATTTTTATGCTCACTCACAAAAAGCACTTTTATGATGTCAAAGATGGTTGAATTATAAAATATGTAAAAAGTAATGTATTTTATGGATTGTGGTATAACACACTCTTTTTCTCTTCAGACGTTCACATTGTTGCTGTGGAACTACAAGCAGCGTCCTGAACACGTACAGTGTAAAGTGCTGTCCGGACTTGAAAAGGTTTGTTAACAGTGTGTTGGACACGTGCCAATACTTTAGTAGTGTGTTCGACACGTGCCAATCCTTAACAGTGTGTTGGACACGTGCCAATACTTTAACAGTGTGTTGGACACGTGCCAATACTTTAACAGTGTGTTGGACACGTGCCAATACTTTAGTAGTGTGTTGGACACGTGCCAATACTTTAGTAGTGTGTTGGACACGTGCCAATACTTTAACAGTGTGTTGGACACGTGCCAATACTTTAACAGTGTGTTGGACACGTGCCAATACTTTAACAGTGTGTTGGACACGTGCCAATACTTTAACAGTGTGTTGGACACGTGCCAATACTTTAGTAGTGTGTTGGACACGTGCCAATACTTTAACAGTGTGTTGGACACGTGCCAATACTTTAGTAGTGTGTTGGACACGTGCCAATACTTTAACAGTGTGTTGGACACGTGCCAATACTTTAACAGTGTGTTGGACACGTGCCAATACTTTAGTAGTGTGTTGGACACGTGCCAATACTTTAGTAGTGTGTTGGACACGTGCCAATACTTAAGTAGTGTGTTGGACACGTGCCAATACTTTAACAGTGTGTTGGACACGTGCCAATACTTTAACAGTGTGTTGGACACGTGTCAATACTTTAACAGTGTGTTGGACACGTGCCAATACTTTAGTAGTGTGTTGGACACGTGCCAATACTTTAGTAGTGTGTTGGACACGTGCCAATACTTTAGTAGTGTGTTGGACACGTGTCAATACTTTAACAGTGTGTTGGACACGTGCCAATACTTTAACAGTGTGTTGGACACGTGCCAATACTTTAACAGTGTGTTGGACACGTGCCAATACTTTAACAGTGTGTTGGACACGTGCCAATACTTTAACAGTGTGTTGGACACGTGCCAATACTTTAGTAGTGTGTTGGACACGTGCCAATACTTTAACAGTGTGTTGGACACGTGCCAATACTTTAACAGTGTGTTGGACACGTGCCAATACTTTAGTAGTGTGTTGGACACGTGCCAATACTTTAACAGTGTGTTGGACACGTGCCAATACTTTAACAGTGTGTTGGACACGTGCCAATACTTTAACAGTGTGTTGGACACGTGCCAATACTTTAACAGTGTGTTGGACACGTGCCAATACTTTAGTAGTGTGTTGGACACGTGCCAATACTTTAGTAGTGTGTTGGACACGTGCCAATACTTTAACAGTGTGTTGGACACGTGCCAATACTTTAACAGTGTGTTGGACACGTGCCAATACTTTAACAGTGTGTTGGACACGTGCCAATACTTTAACAGTGTGTTGGACACGTGCCAATACTTTAACAGTGTGTTGGACACGTGCCAATACTTTAGTAGTGTGTTGGACACGTGCCAATACTTTAACAGTGTGTTGGACACGTGCCAATACTTTAACAGTGTGTTGGACACGTGCCAATACTTTAGTAGTGTGTTGGACACGTGTCAATACTTTAACAGTGTGTTGGACACGTGCCAATACTTTAACAGTGTGTTGGACACGTGTCAATACTTTAACAGTGTGTTGGACACGTGCCAATACTTTAGTAGTGTGTTGGACACGTGCCAATACTTTAACAGTGTGTTGGACACGTGCCAATACTTTAGTAGTGTGTTGGACACGTGCCAATACTTTAACAGTGTGTTGGACACGTGCCAATACTTTAGTAGTGTGTTGGACACGTGCCAATACTTTAGTAGTGTGTTGGACACGTGCCAATACTTTAACAGTGTGTTGGACACGTGTCAATACTTAAACAGTGTGTTGGACACGTGCCAATACTTTAACAGTGTGTTGGACACGTGTCAATACTTTAACAGTGTGTTGGACACGTGCCAATACTTTAGTAGTGTGTACAGACTGTTCATATCTTTAGTGATTTGACTAAAAATGGTCGACATATCTTGCTCTTTATCAAAGTATCAATGTATATTGCTCCTTTAAAATAATAGCCCCTTTTTTTGTAATGTGACCCATCTTTGTGACCAGTGTATTTATTGTAAATTAGATTACACGATAGTTCTTGTTGAACATTCTCTACTCAGCTCAGCATCTCTCCTGGAAATATCCCTTTTTTCTGAGAAATAACCCACTTTTTTGTGAAGTTTGGGATAAAATATCATCCCGCAAGTTATATTAGAGCGCCACCACCGTCAATTAATAACACTCTAATTTCACTGTTGTTCTCTTTAACAGGCAGTACTCACTATAATGACTGTGTCCTATTACAGGTATTACTGACAGCTCCCTTTTAACAGGTAGTACTGACTGCTGATAAGTATGAGTTTCTCTTCCCTACCTCTCCCTCCTCCTCTCCACAATACCAAGCTGCTGACTTCAAGGAACGATTCATGAACTTCTCTAATGATTTGTTTGAGAAGCGGAAGAAGCAGCAAAATGCAAATAAATCTATCTCCGATCATTGGTCCTGCTTGTCTGACTACTGCCAGGTTAGCTTAGTTAGTTTAGTTAGCTTAGTTAGCTTAGTAAAATTAGTTAGCTTAGTTAGCTTAGTTAGCTTCAGTAAGCTTAGTTAAGTTTAGTTAGCTTAGCCAGCTTAGTTAGCTTAGTTAGCTTAGTTAGCTTTAGTAAGTTTAGTTAGCTTAGTTAAATTAGTTAGCTTAGTTAGCTTAGTTAGCTTAGTTAGCTTAGTTAGTTTAGTTAGCTTAGTTAGCTTAGTTAGCTTAGTTAGCTTAGTTAGCTTAGTTAGCTTAGTTAACTTTAGTTAACTTTAGTTAGCTTAGTTAGCTTAGTTAACTTAGTTAACTTAGTTAGTTTAGTTAACTTAGTTAGCTTAGTTAGCTTAATGAGTTGAGTTAGCTCAGTTAGCTTAGTTAGCTTAGTTAGCTTAGTTAGCTTAGTTAGCTTAGTTAGCTTCAGTTTCACTTACTATAGATAAGTACTGTCTTATTGCAAAGGAACTGGTTGGTTTTGTTATTCAATAACTTAATTGTTTCTAAAAACCGCTATATTTAAACCTGGTCAGGTGTTACGAGACAGTAACGAAACACTGATCACAACATTGGGAGAACACCTCAGCTCACTTTGTAGTAAAGGAAGTCAACAACTCAGAACTAAACTACTTAAATACTTGTTCCTAAAAGAGGTATGTTTGTTTATACATACCCTTATATGGGCATCACGTGTTTAGTATACCCTTATATGGGCATCACGTGTTTATTGTTTACATATTATATTATTTTCATAGTTAACCGTTAAATTACCACTTCCATTCCATACACTGTGTCTCTTACTATCTTTACACGACGAGAAGTAAACTATCGTATTCTTATTATAAGATATTAATTAAAGTTACGTAGTGCAGTAAGTTACGTAATCCTTTTACTCTTTTTATCATTTAAGTACTTAGTAGGAAAGCCGCCTTGACACGGGTAATTAATATTTCTTAACAATATAATATATTGTCGATAAGAGTAATACAGTAAAACCCCGATTTACCGCGGAGTTTGGGGAAAGGAAACATCCGCGGTAAATCGGGGTTCGCGGTAAATCGGGTTTTTGTTCGTTTACACTTTACATTATGCACGTTAAGCCATATCTTGGGGAAAGGAGATTGCGGTAAATCGGGGCGCGGTAAATCGGGGTTTTACTGTATCTTGTTACATATAATTTCATATTTTGCGTTAATAAATAGTTTGCTCATCCTATTTATATTTCCCGGCATTGTTTAACTGAACTATATCATTGTTTACCGTTGTGTGCAAATCTTGCAGATGCGTGATATTGGAAACTATTTCGCGCTACACTACACGAAAAACAGCAGTCTCAGCAGACAGCAGCACATGTCCAATATAGGTTAGTGCCCTTCTCCGACCCTTGTTAAAATAAATTCAGTTGTTTTGTACTATTCATCTTTCTACGGTCTACGTCATGTGTATTCAGCATCTTCTGACGTCACACTCTCCCTCACGTGACGTCACACTCTCCCTCACGTGACGTCACACTCTCCCTCACGTGACGTCACACTACAACGTCACTATTTTAACAGCATGACGTCACAACTTAACTCACGTGACGTCACTATTTTAACAGGTATAAGCACGATGATTCTGTACCGAGACCTCTGCACTCCCGAACTAATTGTCACTACAATAATGCCCTCGCTGCTGCACCTTCTGGACGACGCGGACAGGAAGCTTCTCTTTCACAGCGGTAAGTTGCGAAAATTTGCCTACATTCCTAACTTCCTGTTTCATTTGTCCTTGTCTCTTCCAACCGGATATTATCCAACTATCGGCAGCTGTATCAATAGTATTATATAAAGTGGTTACGTTCGAATCTTTTACCATACACTGTGTGACGATAAAGGAACCAGTTGATTGTTGAATTATAAATAGAGCCGAATTGTTGTAAAGTACTCAGCTGGAGTGGTCTCAGTGGTCTCTGTAGTCTCAGTGGTCTCTGTAGTCTCAGTGGTCTCAGTGGTCTCAGTGGTCTCTGTAGTCTCAGTGGTCTCAGTGGTCTCTGTAGTCTCTGTAGTCTCAGTGATCTCAGTGGTCTCTGTAGTCTCAGTGGTCTCAGTGGTCTCAGTGGTCTCTGTAGTCTCAGTGGTCTCAGTGGTCTCAGTGGTCTCTGTAGTCTCAGTGGTCTCTGTAGTCTCAGTGATCTATGTAGTCTCAGTGGTCTCTGTAGTCTCAGTGGTCTCTGTAGTCTCAGTGGTCTCTGTAGTCTCAGTGGTCTCTGTGGTCTCTGTAGTCTCAGTGGTAATCTCTGTGGTCTCAGTGGTCTTGCGAAATATCAACCTCCCTCCCCCAGTGGGTCTCTGTGGTATCAAGTACAAAATACTCACTATCACCACTCCTCTGTAACCTTAATCACGGTGTACATTATTATATTACATGTAATGTATATCGTATTCTCGTAATAGTTTCAATTAAATCGGGCTTCCTTATAATCCCCTCAAGTGTGTAATTTAGTTGTATTATCTGCACTCAGTCATAATTCATATCATTGCGTTTTCCATATTATTGAACTTGTCGAACCATTTATAAAGTATCCTGTAGCGCGTGCAAATAGTGATAATGTAGCACGTGCAAATAGTGATAATCACGCTACTCATCTGATACACCTTGTTTCATTTCTGATTTCTCAATGTTTCTAGAAATCTAATAACACTGAGTTCTATCAATACAGCCGAGCTTGAGAGCTTGAGAGATGAGTATGTACCTACCTTGTCAGATGAAATTGGTGTCTGGGGTCGCAGTGTAGACTGCTAGTTCTAGAGTTTCTGTAAGGAGATTGTGATAAACCACGTGGTGCCCATATAAGGGTATACTCAACACTCGTGTTACCTGCGGACAATAATTGTCACGGTATATCTACTGTACATAGCTGTGTTGGGAAGTTAATCATGCCTTGCAAACAAAAGGCTGGTTGAAAATACTGATTTGATGGTTCTAAGCCCTGCCCGAACCTGACCAATGGGCAGGTCGTAGTTGAAAGTTACCTTGTGATGCCCATATAAGGGTATACTAAACACGTGATGCCCATATAAGGGTATACTCAACACGATACTATAGAGTTGTAAGTTACTGAGAGACCTGCACTGAATACAATACTGGAAGGCTATGTAATGGGCTCCATTATCTTATTGATATTGTAATTGCAGCTCAGCAAGGGAGGGATTACCTAATATGGTCTGGAACATTACCTAATAATAATATGGTCTGGAACATTACCTAATATGGTCTGGAACTGATCGTGTTGCTCAAGTACCTTAAGTTTGTGTGTTTCATTACTCGATAAGTGATAATGACTGTTGACCACAAACATTGTTCACCTCGGAGCTGATAGATTTGAAAATTATCCTTCTATAAGTACCTGCAATTTTATTTGTTAATTCGACTTAACCATTAACTAATTAATTGAATCTCCAATTAACTAATTAACTAATTAACTAAATCTCTAATTAACTAATTAACCCATTATCGCAGAGTCGGGCGTGGATAGTCTGCAGTATCTGATCCACCACAAGCTGACACGAACTCACGTGCTCCAGCTTTACCAGCTTCTCATCTCCGGGGATCAGGGACCTCCCGAGCTTATTCCGGTTAGTTCCCTTAGAGGTTACTCTTATCTTGTATATAATATGGGTCATATAATAAAGTAGCTGCTTCGATTTCCCGATTAATTTAGTGAAAAGTTGTTTATTATTCATGTTACGTAATTTTAAAATTTTTTGGATCGAAAATAATTTTATAATTTTTGAATATTTGTTTAATAACTTGATTTAACTAATAATTAATTATCAAATCAATGGTGTACAGATAAAATGTTGTCTCTTTCCTGTTTTGAAACAATCAGTTTATTCTAGAACTTTCTAAGACATCAGAAGTCGTTTTTATTGGCACTTTCCGTCGCGGAGTAAGAGTCCGCGGCGTGTGCCGCCGGACTCCGACGCGGAATAAGGCGGATGCTCCGCTAAAATGTATTTACACTGGAACCTGAGTACATTTTTGGCGGTCTTCCGAGCGGAGCGAAGCGGGACTCCGAGCGGAATCCGAGGGACTTTAAAGGTCCGCGCGGACTCCGAGCGGCCCGCGGCGGCTCGGCAGAGTGTCCGCCGCAGAGTAAGCACCTAGGCGGAATCGGTTCCGTGAGGACTCCGGCGGAGTGCTTTGGCGGGGACTCCGCCGGAACTTCAGCAGACTTGAACGCCGGATGTCCGCTGCTCGGCGGAATCCGCTCGGAGGTCCGCGGACTCCAACAGAGTCCACTGACTTCCGACCTCCGACTTCCGACCCTCAGAGCATAAATTAGTCACGTGACATACAACATGGCATTTTGCAATATTGTGGTCAGAGATGAAAAGGTGTAGTGATAAACCTTAACCATTACCCTCACAATGTCAATAGGTACAACACTTAGTCTAACTTTGACCCTTATTGGCATAAAACGTTGACCCTAACACACCTCCACCAAAACGTCGCAGCGATAATACTAGCATCTGATATTCTCAGGCTTTACTGTTTCTTCCAGTAGCAAGGATTATTATATGAAATCATTATGGCTTCAGAAAAAATCATTCGACAAGCCATGCACTTAATTCTCTGTCGGACTAAATTGAAAAAACACTAAGAGATAAAAATCTGTAATAGGCATCTTCATTGATTTAAGTAAAGCTTTTGATACAATTGTCATGTAAACTGCTTAAAAAACTGAAATGATTATGGAATTCGAGGGATCTGCAAATAAATTAATAGCAGTTACCTCTTAATAGGCAGCAATAGTTTCAGTACTTGGAGAAGAATCCGAAAAAATGTCTGTAATATTTGGTGTGCCTCAGGGGGACAGTATTAGGTTCCTTTGCTTTTCATTATCTAATCAATGATATATATAGAGTATCAAGACTAGGTAAGTTTTTACTTTTTGCGATGACTCCAAACAATTGTTGTAGATAATGTTTAAAAACTCTTTACTGCAAACGCTTAAAAAATTCTCTAAACTTGTTCATCATATATGAAGAGTTAACTTGCCTGCATATCAACACAAGAAATGTTGTTTTATCCACTTTAAGCCGAACTGTAGAAATGAACCAGATTCAAACACTAATGAATTAGATACGGACACTGAATAATATATAATTAACAAAGGTAGAGGAAACTAAGTGTCTTGGACGTCATTATTGACCAAAAACTGAACTGGGTTGCTTGTGGGTTCACTTGAGAGCGTTAAATCGTAAATTGAAAGTGACATTGGTCAGACTATGTGGAATCAGACGCTGTGTACTAAAACACTCTATAAGGGACTGTACCACACCCTTTTGAATCACACCTATGTTATGGAATTTCTGTTTCTGTTTGGAGGAGGTGTTATCACAATAATAAACTAGATGCCATAGTTAAACACAAAAGAAATGGCATAGAATTCTCTTTGGTGATAATGTGCAGTACTTCAATATGTTCAAAAAAATGTGCCAGAGTAAGGCCTATCACTAGGGATAAGACCGGTAAAGTTATCAGCAGATGTTAGCGCAAAGATTTCTTTGAACTAGAACACAGTAAACCAATCTGTAACGTGTATATACTTCCTGTCTGTCCACAATCTTTCATAAGTTGCACACTGTTTACTGGAACTGTTTTAAATTTAATAAGTTCCAATCACCAGTCTCAATGTTTCTTTTTCAACAGGTCACCAATACGAGTCAACTACCTCATCCCACCACTCCGTCATCACTAATCATCTACATATCAACAGCTATTTGGATTCACTGCGTACGTCTACGAGTGAAATAGGACTTCTCCACTCTATAAGTATATTCAAAGAATAATCTGAAGAAAGCTTTGTTTGAGAACACAATCTAAATATGACAGTCAACTATGGTGCTCGTTACAACTTTGGGCAAATGAATTATCATTGGAAAATAGGTTAATTAACTAACTTTATCTATGAGTAAAACCACGGTGTTATTGCAAAGAACCATGGACAAGGGATCATGACCTATATATTAATCTAGAGCGAAACAAAACGAATATCATTCAACAAATTTTAAAAGCCTGCGCTCAGGATCCTGTTGTTTTCCTACTCTGCCTATCCCAAAAACCCTCTCCTTCCCTTCCTTCAGGTTTAGTCTTCCCTCAAGTTTTAAATTAGTATAGCTGATAATATTTTCTTCGAATTAGTTCTGGGCATTATACATTATTTGGTATCGTATGTATGTGTGTTAGTAGTTTGCTATCTAGGTATGTGCTGTATATTTGAAGGAATTTTGAGGCATCTCCGACGTCATCGTCCCATGGGTTGAGTTGTAAGCTGAGTATATGTTCAAACTCGCCTTACTTCGTATGGTGAAACATCGACAGGTTTGCCTTGACACTTTCGGTCGAATGTGTTTGACCCGGGTTTCAAGAAAAATTTGATCCACCATGAACATTACTTTGACACGTGAAAGTATCAAACGACTGTAATGATTCATTAAATTTTTTAGTATATTTTAGCTAGTTTATAGTAGAGACACAAGATCACAGAATAGAAAAGAGCACAATTGGCTTTGTTCTGCGACCGTGTTTCCTCAGGTGGCGACAGGTTTTTGTTGTTTTTGTAGTGTGCTGGGGAAAAACACGCTTTAAATATCTAATGAATTAAATAAGTTAATTGACATTAGTGCCTCAGTTTGTGGTAAAAAACAAATTTATGGTCAAAAGCTATATATCGTAGATGGGCATGATTTACACCACACACTAAGCATCTGGATGGATAATTAGCACACAAGGATAAACTGACCTTTAAAAATGACAACCACTATACCACTTAATCATAGCTCCAAAATAAATTATAGATATACATATGTAACATCTGGCCATGATTTATCACATGTGGTCACCCTGGGGTTCGGTAAAGCCCTTTCTGCAACTGGGTCCTTTTACCAGCCATCAATAAATAAGTCCATGCACCAGTACTGTCATAAACTGTAACATAATATTTAAAAATAAGATTATCTTTTGCTAGAATTTAACCATTTTACGCCATAGTGCAATCTTCTCATTTTAAATTTAAAAATAACATTTACCCTACTATGATGTTGGTGGCATTTCATAATTAACTAAAATTCAACTGTTGAAACGTCATTAGATTTTTAGGTCACAAACAATATTATAGTTTAAGCATCCTTTTAGCATTGTGTTTCCATTATTAGAATTTATGATATGTATTGATTGAATATTTGGTAATAATTTTAACTTCTGTTCTTACTTACCTTTTGTTTTATTAATTCGATGTTGTTCAATGAGTTCGCCACAAAATGTTTCAAAGTATGAGGAGGGTAAAGGACACAATGCTAGTAGTTGCTTCTTTGTGCCCGTGGACTCAATGAACCCATTTTGCGGAGTTTCTCCAGACATCCCGGCTTTTATCTGGCCCGTGCGTGTTTTTTTACTTGGTTACTGCACAAGCCAGGACAACATTTGTTTTTGTGTTAGCCGTGCTAAGGTTGCAGAGTGATTATAAACACTAAACAATTATACCACTTACAAATTTGCTAATACAATATCATGCAGAAGTCCGATTTGCTGCAAACGTCGAAACCACAGTTCAGCCGCCAGTAAGTTTAAGTGAACACGAAACACGAGGTTTACGGTGTCATTTTGTAAACTCACTTTATGGATGGTAGATTCCAGTAATTGTTGAAAGTAAATTACAGTCACTGCCACCTATAGCGTTTATGTCACGGGTCTGATTAACGGCCAAGAATAATACGTTACGTGCGCGATAAGAAAACCGCGCAAAATGTTGAGGTAGGGATTAGCTGCGCGCGCTTTTAACATATTATTACGTTATGCGCCGTACGGGAAAACGGCAATATTTAGTAATTAAGTATTTGTTTACATAAATTTCCACGTTTTTATCAATAATCTCAAGCATGGTCCAAAAACTGTTAAAGTTGTCATCTATGCAAACCTCCATTATCGAAACTGCTTTGGGCATCTAGAAGAGATCGGTTTAGACTGATTTGATGAGTTACAGGATGTGTTCACAATGTCAGGTTCTTTTTTCTGTGGTTCTGGGGAGTCCTTGAATTGAATTGATTCCAAAGCCAAGAAGCATTTAATAAATAAAGGTTATGGGCTTGGCTTTGGTGGTATAGACGGTAATCCCTAAGTTCAGACATGTTAAGTAAAGAGTAGAGAGTATGGGTACCCATTTATTTCACTATTTTAAAAAGTTCAGTTATAGTACGAAGTTTTGTAAAGATTATGGAACCAGTAAGGAGTTTTGGCATGTTAAATAATGGTTTGGTTGATTCCTTGGTATAGACATTCTGCTCCTAGTTTTTGGTCTTACATAAGGGTCTAAAAAAGTTTTATTATGAAATACGATTTAGACTCACCCTAATATTGGAGGCACGTAAACACGATACTGCTGTGCCACGCTTTCACTGGATCAGACACCACAGGTTGGATCCACGGAATTGGTAAGGATCGGCTTTTCAGAACGATCGATTCTATCGATGGAAAAGTGTAATAATAGATGCTTTTTATTCGGCAAATTCTACACCAGCAACCATTAAAGCATGTCGGAGAAACTTTTGATGCTGACAGTTGATTTCATCACAATCGAGATGACTAGATGAAGATAGACTTTCAGTTCTTGAACAGAAGTCGCAATCTTCAACAGCAGACATCAAGTGGGAACAGCTCACGCATCATCTGGGGACAGCTGAACAAAACATTATAATCTTGTTTACCATCAAGCTGCAGGGTAAGATAATATAACCTAGATCCGATCAAGCTGAGGATTGAAAGAAGATTAACTGGGGCGCATGTACAGTGACCACTCTTATGAATCACAGCTCGAAAAAGTCATTTAAAACATCAGTTGCAACTGTTTAATGTCAGGTTGTGGACAATGCTTGTTCATGCAGAACAAGCAGGAATACATTGTGGATCAAACATGATTAAATGTCAGGTAAGTTGCACAATGTGCAGCTGAGGACTTCATAGTAAGACTCTTATCTCTGTTTATAATATGGGTCCATATATAAAGTACTGCTTCGATTTACCGATTAATTTAGTGAAAAGTTGATTTATTATTCAGGCATACGTAATTTTTAAAATATTTTGACTCGTAAAATAATTTTATAGTTTGAATATTTGTTTAATATTGATTATCATATTAATGAAGTATATAATCAAATGGTTGTCAGTTAATTAGTATGTTCTCTTTCCTTGTTTGAACACATCAGTTTAATCTAGAACTTCTAAGACATCAGAAGTCGTTTTTAATTGGCAATATCCGTCGGCGGTGTAGAGTCCGCGGCGGCCAGCCGCAGGAATCCGAGCGGACTCCGGCGGTGCTCCGCCTAAAATGTATTTTATACCCCCACTGGACTCGAGGTACATTTTGGAGGACATCCGAGCGGAGCCGTGACGGGACTCCGAGCGGACTCCGAGCGGTACTTTAAAGTCCGCAGACGGACTCCGAGCGGCTCCGCGGCGGATCGGCAGAGAGTGTCCGTCCGCAGAGTAAGCCACTAGGCGGACTCGGTTCCCCCCCACTGCGGACTCCGGCGGAGTGTCTGGCGGACTCGCCAGGACATCTCCGCCAGATTTGAATCCGCCGGAAGTCGCCAGCTCGGCGGACTCGCTCGGAGTCCGCCGGACTCCAACAGAGTCCACTGATTCCGTACTTCCGACTTCCGACCCTAGGCATAATTTGTCACGTGACATACAAAAATAGCATTTTGCAATATTGTGGTCAGATGAAAAGGTCGCTAGTGATAAAAACCTTAACTTACCCTCAACTATGTCAATGTGTTACAAAACTCTGCTCCTAACTTTGGACCCTTTAATGTATTAAACGTTGACCCTAACCTCACAAACCGCTCCGCAGCTGAATATATCAATGTCATTGATATTCTCCAGGCTTTACAGTTTCTCAGTATGCAAGGATTTTTATATGAAAATCAATATGGCTTCAGAAAAAATCAATTAGGAACAAGCCATGCACTTAACTTCTTGGCGACTAATGAAAATCACTAAGAGATAAAAATCATGTGTACTAGGCTCTTCATTGATTTAAAGTAAAGCTTTTGTACATCTGTCATAGATAAATGCTTAAAAAAACTGAATGAATTATGGACATTCGAGGGATTAAAATTAAATTAATAGCCAGTTGAACTCTCCTAATAGGCAGCAATTGTTTCAGTAATTGGAGAAGAATCCGAATAACTGTCTGTAATACTGGTGGTGCCTCAGGGGGTCAGTAATAGGTCCTTGCTTTTCATTTTCTACATAATGAAATATATAGAGTATCAGACCTACGGAAGTTTATACTTTTGCCCGATGACACCTACATATATGTGTAGATAAAATGTATAAAAACACTTTACTGCAAAGCTAACAACAATTCTTAAACTTGTTCATCAATTATATGAAGAGTAACTTGCTGCATATCAACACAAAGAAATGTTGTTATATCCACTTTGATAGCCGAACTGTAGAAATGAACAGATTCAAAAACTAATGAATTAGAACTGACATGATTATATAATAATAAAAGGTAGCAGGAAAAACTAAAGTTTCTTGGAGTCCATTATTGACCAAAGAAAACTGACTTGGATGCTCACTTGAGAGCGTCTAAATCGTAATTGAAATGTGAGTTTGTTGACTATAGTGAAATCAGACGCTGTGTACATAAAAACTTATAAGGCCCTGTTCCTCACCGTTTTGAATCACACCTATGCTTATGGAATATCTGTTTGGGAGGTGTATCATATAATAAAACTAGAAGCAATATTAATAAACCAAAAGGTAATGCATAAGAATTCTCTTTGGTATAACTGATCGTACTTCAAATAAGTTACAAAAACTTGTGCCAGTGTAAGCCTACTCACTAGGGATAAGACCGGTAAGTTATCAAGCAGATGTTAGGCAAAGATTTCTTGAACTAGAAACAGTAATCCAACTGTCAAGAGTTAACGTCCTGACTGTCCACAATCTTCATAAGTTGCACTGTTACTGGGAAAATGTTTAAAATTAATAAGTTCAATCACCAGTCTCAATGTTTCTCTTTATTCAAAGGTCACATAGACGAGGGACAATCCTCATCACCAACACTCCGTCCTCACTATTCTTCTACCAATAAACCAGTTATTTGGAATCACTGCGTAGTCACGGGGAAATAGACTTCTCCACTCCTATCTGTATATTTCAAGAATAATTTAAGAGAGCTTTGTTGAAACTACAATCTAAATATGACAGACAAAACTTGGATGCAGTTAAATCTTGATGCAAATGAATTATCATTGAAATAGGTTATTTAACAAACTTAATTCATATGAGTAAACCACGGTGTTATTGCAAAGGAAACCATGACAGGTATCAGGACCTATATTTTTATCTATGAGACCGAGACAAAACGAATTTCATTACAAACAAATTTTAAAATCATGTGGCAAAGGATCCTGTTGTTTTCCTACTCTGCCTATCCCAAACCCCTCTCCTTCCCATTTCTTCAGTTTATTCTTCAATTTTTTAAATTAGATAGCTGATATATTTTCTTCGAATTAGTTATGGCATATAATTATTTGGTATCGTATGTATGTGTGTTTAGTGTTTGCTAACTAGGGTATTGTGCACTGTTTATTTTGAAGAATTTTGAGGCTCACGACCGTCTCGTAATGGGTGAGTTGTAAGCTGAGTATATGTTCAAATCGCCTTATTCGGATGGTGAAACATTCGACAGGTTTGACCTGACCTTTCGGACGTGTGTTGGCCAAAGGGATCAAAAAAATTTGATCACTTGAACATTACTTTGACACGTGAAACTATCAAAAGACTGTATGTTTCCATTATATTTTTCTTAGTATATTTAGCTAGTTTATAGTAGAATACACAAGAATACAGATAGAAGAGCTACAATTGGGCTCTTTGTTCTGCGTCCGTGTTTCTCGGTGGGCCGGACAGGTTTTTGTTGGGTAGTAGTGATGGGGAAAACAAGCTTTAAATTTCAATGAATGTAATATTGTTAATTGAACATTTGTTGCAACCAAGGGTGTTTATGTGGTAAAAACAAATTTATGGTCAAACATTATATATCGTAGAAGGGCATGTTTACCCACATGACACTAAGCATCTGGATGGATAATTTGCACCCAGTTAAAACTGACCTTTTAACTGTAACACAGCATTTACCCACGTAATCATAGCTCCAAAATAATAAATTGCTCTACATAGGAAAATTCGGACTGATTTACAAATTGTGGTCCCTGGAGGTTCGGTAAAGCATTACAGGAAACTGGGTCCTTTTTTTTTTCTACCAGCCCACAATAAAACTAGTCATGCCATGTACTGTCATACAACTGTACCAACTATTTAAAATAAGATTTCTTTTGCTTAGAATTTTTACATTTTATAGCCATTGAGCAATTACTCAATATTTAAAATTTAAAATTAAACATTTTACACTTTCTTTGATGGGTGCATTTCATACTTAACTAAATTCAACTTTGAAAGTCAATAGATTATTAGGCACAACAAATATTCTATTGTTTATGACTCCATTTTGAATTGTGTACTTATTAGATTTTATGTTATGTATTGATTGAATATTTGGTAATTACAAATGTTTACTTTTGTTTTATTTTCTTTTGTTTTTTTATTAGATGTGTTATATGGAGTTCCGACACAAATTGTTCATATTATGTAGGTGGGTAATGGACACATTTGTGCTAGGTGTGTTCTTTGTGCCGTTGACTACATTGAAATTTTGCACGGACGTTTCTCCTGTCTGCTTTTTTCGGTTGTGCGGTGTTATTTATCTTGGTTTGCACAAGCCAGGCCAACATTTTGTTTTTGTGTTAGCGTGCTACCAGGTTGCAGAGTATATATAAAATAAAACAATTATAAACACTTTACAAATTTGTTACTACATTATCATGCAGAGTCGATCCTAGATGCAAACGTCAGACCACACAGTCAGCCGCCAGTAACGTTTAAGTGCAACACACGAAAACACAGGTTTAGGTGTAATTTTGTAAATCACTTTATGGATGGATAATTCAGTAATTGTTGTAGAAATTTACAGTCACTGCCACATATAGCGGTTATGTTCAAGGGTTCTGATTAACGGCCAAGAATAAACGTACGTTTGCGCGCATAACGAAACCCGCGCAAAATGTTTGAGGTAGGAGTAGCTGCGTAGAGCGCTTTAACATATATTTCGTATAGCGCCGTACGGACTGGCATTTATTTATGTAATTAAGGATTTGTTGACGTATATTCCACGTTTTTATCAATAATTAGCATGGTCCAAAACTGTTTAAAGTTGTCATTATTGCACTCATTTTCGACCTGCTTTGGGCATCTAGAAAGAGATCGGTTTTGCCTTGATTTGATTGAGTTACAGGATGTGTTCACAAAGTCAGGTTTATCTGTGGATTGGAGTCTTGAATTGATTCAAGCCAAGAAGATTGTTTAATAAAGTTATGGCTTGGGCTTTGGTTGGTATTTGACGGTCATCCTCATTTTCAGAATGTTATGTAAAGAGTATTGAGAGATATGGGTACCTATAATTTCCACTATTTTTAAAAAAGTTCAGTTATGTACGAGTTTGTAATGATTATGAACAGTAAGGAGTTTATGACTGTTAAATTAATGGTTTGGTTGATTACCTTGGAATAGAATTCAGCTCTAGTTTTTTGACAAATCTACTGGGTATACAAGATTATTATGAACTACCGATTTGACTCCCCCCTTAAACTTGGAGGCTCGTAAACACGATACTGCTGTGTTCCACGCTTTCACTGGATCAGACAAAACCACGTTGGATCACCACGAATTGGTAAGTGATCGGCTATTCAAGAACGATCGCATCTATCGATGATAGTGTAAATAGATGCTTTTTATTCCGGCAAATTATACACAGCAACCTAAATGCATGTCGGAGAACTTTTGATGCTGCAGTTGATTTCATCACAATAGAGATGATAGATGAAGTAGGACTTTCAGTTCTTGATCAGAAGCTCGCAATCTCAAACAGCAGAAATCAAGTCGGGAACAGCTCCCGCCACATATGGGACAGCTGAAAACATCTATCTTGTTTACCCATCAGCCGCAAGCGTAAGATAATAATCACCTGATCCATAAGCTGAGGATGAAAGAGAGATAATGGCGCATGTTTACCAGTGACCACTCTTATGAATACAGCTCCGAAAAAGCCTCATTATAAAACATCCTGTTGCAACTGTTAAAAGTCAGGTTGTGGCAGTATGCTTGTTCATGCAGAAAAGGCGGAATACATTGTGGATCAACCTGACTTAAAATGTCAGGAACATTGCACCAAATGTGCCAGCTGAGACTTCATAAGTAAGGAATCTTATCTAGTATATAATTTGGTCATATATAAAGTACTGTTCGATTTCCGATTAATTTAGTGAAAAAGTTCGTTATATTATTCATGTTACGTAATTTTAAAATATTTTGATCGAAAATAATTTTATAATTTTTTGATATTTGTTTAATCAAGTGATTAATAATTAATTAATTATCTAATCAATGGTTGTCAGATAAAAAGTTGTTCTCTTTCCTGTTTTGAAACCATCAGTTTAATATAGAACTGTTCTATGACTTCGAAGTCGTTTTTATTGGCACTATCCGTCGCGGAGTAGAGTCCGCACCCAAGGCGGAGCCGCGGAATCCGTGCGGACTCCGGGCCGGTGCTCCCGCTTAAAATGTAGTTAAACTGGATCGAGTCATTTTGGGCGGACTCGAGCGGAGCCGAGCGGGGACTCCAGAGCGGACTCCGAGCGGGACTTTAAAGTCAGCCGCGGCTCCAGAGCAGGCTCCGCGGAGGATACCGGCAGAGTGTCCGCCGCCTGAGTAAGCCTCTTGGCGGACTCGGTCCGATGCGGACTCCGGCGTGTGTTGGCGGACTCCGCGGTACCCTCTCCGCCAGACTTGAATCCAGCCGGAGTCCGCCAGCTCCGGCGGACTCCGCTCGGAGTCCGCCAGGACTCAAACAGAGTCCACTGACTTCCGACCTCCGCTTCCGTCCCTCGGCTAAATTTGTCACGTGACATACCAAAATGCATTTTGCAATATTGTGGTCAGATGAAAAGGTCGCTAGTGATACCCTTAACCATTACCCTCACAATGTCAATAGTGTACAACTCTAGTCCTAACTTTGACCCTATAATGTATTACGTTGAACCTAAACTCCTCACTCACAAACAGGTCCGCTGCGAAATTTCAAATGTCAGGAAATTATCCAGGGCTTACAGGTTTCTTCAAGTCGAAGGATTATTATATGAAAATACAATATGGTTCAGCAAAAATCTTCGACAAGCCATGCACTTAACATACATCTGTCGATTAATTGAAATATAACTAAGAGTTAAAAATCTTGGACTAGGCATCTTCATTGATTTAAGTTAAGCTTTTGATACAATCTGTCATGATAAACTGCTTATAAACTGAATGAATTATGGATTCGTGGACTGCAAATATTTATTAGCCAGTTAACTCTCTATTAGGCAGCCAATATGTTTCAGTACTTGGAGAAGAATCGAAAAACTGTCTGTATATTTGGGGTGCCTCAGGGTCAGTTTTATGGTCACCTTGACTTTTCTTTTTGCTCACATCAATCAATATCATAGAGTATCAGACCTAGGTAAGTTTATACTTTTTGCGATGACTCCAAAATATTTGTTGTAGATAAATGTTAAAAACACTTTTCTGCCAACAATCCGCTACAAAATTCTTAAACTTGTTCATCAATTATGAAGTGTAAACTTGCTGCATATCAAACACAAAGAAATGTTGTTATATCCACTTTAAGCCGAACGGTAGAAATGAACCAGATTCAAACACTTAAATGAATTAGAATTGACTCTGAATATTATAATAATTAAAGGTAGAGAGGAAACTAGTTTCTGGAGTCATTATTGACCCAAAAACTGAACTGGGATGGCTCACTTGAGAGCGTTAAATCGTAAATTGAAATGTGAGATTGGTAGACTATGTGGAATCAGCGCTGTGTACCTAAAACATTCTATAAGGACACTGTACCCACAACCTTTTTGCAATCACCACCTATGTTATGGATTATCTGTTTGGGGAGGTGCTATCAAATAATTAAACTAGAAGCCAATTTAAAAAAACACAATGAAAAGCTTAAGAATTCTCTTTGGTGAATAATGTTGCGTCATCAATAAGTTCATAACTATGTGCCAGCGTACGGACTATAACTAGGGATAAGACGGGTAAAGTTATCAAGCTGATGTTAGGCAAGAGTTCTTTGAAACTAGAACACAGTAAACCAATCTGTATCGAGTATAACTTCCTGACTGTCCACAATCTTAATAAGTTGCACTGTTTAATGGTAATGTTTAAAATTAATAAGTTCCAATAACCAGTTCAATGTCTCTTTTATTCAACAGGTCACAAGTCGAGACAACTACATATAACACCCACTCGGTCCCTCACTATTCTTCTTACAATTCAACCAGTATTTGGAATCACTGCCGTAAGTAACGAGTGAAAATTGACTTCTCCACTCCTATCTGTATTTTCAAGAATAACTTAGAAAGCTTTGTTAGAACTACAATTCTTATATGACAGACACTATGGTGCAAGTTACAACTTGATGCAAATGAATTATCATTGATATAGGTTAATAACTAAAACTTAATCATATGAGTATCCACGGTGTCTATTGCAAAGAACATGACAAGGGTATAGTCCTATATAAGAATTAAGTGACGAACACAAAACGAATCTTCACTACGACTAATTTTAAAATCCTGCGGCCAGGATCCTGTTGTTTTCCTACTCTGCTCTACCTAACCCCTATACCTTCCCTTTTCTTCAGGTTTATTCTTCAATTTTTTAAATTAGATAGCGATATAATTTTCTTTCGAATTAGTATGGCATTATACATTATTTGGTATCGTATGTATGTTGTGTTTAGGTTTGCTATATCTAGGTTATGTGCTGTATATTGTTGAAGATTTTTGAGGCTCAGACGTATCGTCCCTTGGGTTGAGTTGTAAGCGGGTTATATGTTCCAATCGCTCTTACTTCGTATGGTGAAAAATCGACAGGTGTGCCTTGACCTTTCGGCGAGTGTTTGCCCACCGGGGTTCAAAAATTATGAATCCATGACATTACTTTGACTCAGTGAACTTATCAAACGTCTGTACTGATTCATTAAATTTTCTTAGTTTATTTAAGCTAGATTATTGTAGATACACACGATCAATGAATAGCAAGAGCACAATTGGGACTCTTTGTTCTGCGACCGTGTTTCATCGGTAGGGCCGACGGTTTTTGGGTTGTGTTGTGTGCTGGGGAAAATACAACGCTTGAAAGATTATGTAATGTAAATATTGTTAATTGACATTAGTGCCACAGTTTATGTGGTAAACAAATTTATGGTCAAACTTTTATATATAGTGGAAAGGGCATGTTTTACCACATCAATATGCAATGGATGGATAAGTTGCCACACAAGGAATAAACTGACTTTAAACATGACCAACAGCCTTTACACGTAATCATAGCTCCTAATAAATAATTGATATACATGAAACATCTGGCCTGATCATTTTCACATTGTGGTCCCACACGGGGTTCGGTAAAGACCTTACAGGCAACTGGTCCTTTTTCAGCCACAATAAAAATAGTCATGCCTGTACTGTCATCATCTGTAACCAACTATTAAAAAATAATATATCTTTTGCTAGTAATTTACATTTTAAGCCTAGGCATTACTTCTCAAATTTTAAATTTATAATTTAACTTTTACTAATAACTATGATGTTGGTGGGGCGTTTATTACTTAACTAAATTCAATTTGAAGTCAATAGATTATTAGTCACAACAAAATTATAGTTTAAGAACATCCATTTTGCATTGTGTTCCATTATTAGAATTTATGATGGTATTGATTGAATTATTGGTAATAATTTAAATTTTGTGTTTATTAAACTTTTGTTAATCTAATTCAGATGTTGTTCAATGAGTTGCCACTAAAATGTTCTAAATTATGTAGGAGGTTAAGGACACAATTGCTAGTAGTGCTTCTTGTGCCCGTTGACTTGACTACAATGAAATTTTGCCGGAGTTTTTCTGTCGGCTTTTATCGGATGTGCGTTGTCTATTTACTTGGTTTTGCCAAAGCAGGCAAATAATTTTGTTTTTGTGGTTAGCCGTGATAACTGGTTTGCAGAGTATTTAAACACTAAACAATGATACACTATACAAATTGCTTATACATTTATCAGGCAGAGTCGATTGGCTGCAAACGTCAGACACCACAGTTCAGCGCCAAAGTAACGTTTTAGGACACCGAACACGTAGGTTATAGGTGTCATTTTGTAAATCACTTTATGGATGGGACTCCTAAAGTCAGTATTTGTTGAAGCATATTAGTGTCAACTGCCATCCTTATAGCGTTATGGTAATGGTCTGATTAACGGCCAAGAATAACGTACGTGCGCGGCTTAAGGAAACCCGAGCAAATGTTTGAGATAGGTGTAGCTGCGGCGCGCTTTTAAACATATATACGTATAAGCGCCGTACGGATGAAACGCAATATTTAAAGTAATTAAGCTAATTTGTTTACTTATATTCACGTTTTTAATCATAATATAGCATGGTCAATATACTGTTAAAGTTGTCATTATGATCTCATTATCGAACCTGCTTTTTTTTGGGCTATAGAAGAGATCGGTTTAGCCTTGATTTGGATTGAGTTACAGGTGTGTTTTCCACAAAGGCAGGTTTATTCTGGGATGGTAAGCTCCTTGAGTTGTTTCCAAAGCCGAGAAGATTTTTTAAATAAAAGTTATGGCTTCGCTTTCGGTGGTATTAGACGGTAATCCCTCTGTTCAGTCCTGTTAAGTAACGAAGTAGTGAGATATGGGTACCCTATATTTCAACTATTTTAAAAGTTCAGTTATAGTACGAAAGTTTGTAAAGATTATACACAGTAAGGAGTTTTTGACTGTTAAATAATGTTTGTTGATTCCTGAGTAGAATTCAGCTCTAGTTTTTGACAAATATGGGCTCTACAAGTTTATTTATGGAACTACCGATTTAGACTCCCTAACTTGGAGGCACGTAAACACGTACTGCTGTGCACGCTTTTCCATGGAATCTGACACCACTATGTGGGATCCACGGAAATTGGTAAGGCATCGGCTATTAGATACGATCGAATCTATACGATGAAAGTGTAAATAGATGCTTTTTTATTCGGCAAATTCTACACCAGCAACCATTAAAGCATGTCGGGAACTTTTGATGCTGCAGTTGATTTCATCAACAATCGAGATTGACTAGATGAAGCTAGACTTTCAGTTCTTGAACCAGAAGTCGCAATCTTCAACAGCAGGAATCAAGTGGGAACAGCTCCCGCCAACTTTGGGACAGCTGAACAACATTCTAATCTTGGTTTACCATCAGCTGCAGGTTAAGTAAATAATAACCTAGATCCGATAAGATGAGGATGAAAGCAAGAATAATGGGGCGCATTGTACCAGTGAACAACTCTTATGGCATTACAGCTCGAAAAGCTCATTTTAAACATCAGTTGCAACTGTGTAAAGTCAGGTTGTGGCAATGCTTGTTCATGCAGAAAAGGCATGAAATACATTGTGGATCAACAGCCTTAACTGTAGGACAATTTGCACAAATGCTTGCAAGCTGAGGACTTCATAAGTAAGATCTTTATATAGTATATAATATGGTATATATAAAGTACTGCTTAGATTTCACGATTTATTTTAGTGAAAAGTTGTTTTATTTTATGTTACGTAATTTTAAAATATTTTTTGATCGAAAAGAATGTTTTATATTTTGAATATTTGTTTATAATTGATTAAATACATTAAGTAATTATCTAATCAAATGGTTGTCAGTTAAAAAGGTTGTTCTTTTCCTGTTTGTGAACACATCAGGTTTAATCTAGAAACTTTCTAAGAATCAGAAGTCGTTTTTTTTGCACTATCCGTCGACGGAGTAGAAGTAAGCGGCGGAGACGCGGACTCGAGCGGACTCCGCGGTTGCTCCGCTAAAATGTATTTTAAATGGACTCGAGGACTTTTTGGCGGACTCCGAGCGGAAAAGCCGAGCGGACTCCGAGCGGTACTCCGTGCGGACTTTAATGTCCGCGCGGATCCGTGCGGCTCGCGGAGGCTCGGCTGAGTGTCCGCGAAGAGTAAGCCTATAGGCGGACTCGGGTCCGCTGCGGACTCCGGCGGATGTCGCAAGGGTAGGCGGGACTCCGACTGACTCTCCGCCCAGACTTGAATCAGCCGAGTCCGCCTGGCTCGGCGGGACTCGCTCGGGTACGGCCGGGACTCCAACAGAGTCCACTGAACTTCACGACCTCGACTTCCGACCCTCGGCTAACTTGTCAGTGACATTAAAAACATAGCATTTTGCAATATTGTGGTCAGATGAAAGGTCGCTAGTGATAATCTTAACCATTACCCCTCACAATGCTTCAATAGTGTACCAACTCGAGTCCTAACTTTGACACATAATGTATTAACGTTGACCTTACCCTCTCACCAACCGTCCGCAGCGAAATATCATTGTCTATTGATATTCTCAGGCTTTACAGTTTCTTCAGTCGCCAAGGATTTATATATGAAAATCATATGGCTTCAGAGAAATCATTCGACAAGCCATGCACTTAATTCTTCTGTCGGACTACATTAAAAACCAACTTAAGAGATAAAAATCATGTACTAGGCATCTTCATTGGATTTAAGTAAAGCTTTTGATACAATATGTTCTGATAACTGCTAAAAAAACTGAATGATTATCGGTATTCGAGGGACTGCCAAATAAATAATAGGCCAGATTACCTCTCTATTAGGCAGAAATAAGTTTCAGTACTTGGAGAAGAATTCGACAAAACTGTCGTATTTTTGGTGTGTGCATCAGGGTCAGTATTTAGGTCCATTGCTTTTCATTATCTACATTCAATGAAATATATAGTGTATCAGACCTAGGTAAGTTTATTACTTTTTGACGATGACTCAACACATATTTGTTGTAGTTAAATGTATAACAAACACTTTACTGCCAAGCTAACAAAATTCTTTAAACTTGTTCATCATATTTGAAAGAGTAACTTGCTGCTATCAACACAAAGAAATGTTGTTATATCCACTTTAGCCGAACTGTTAGAAATGACACAAGTTCAAACACTAATGAATTGAACTAGACACTGAATAATATAATATTTAAAAAAGGTAGAGGAATTAAGTTTCTTGAGTATTTATTGACCAAAAACTGAACTGGGATGCTCACTTGAGGAGCGTTAAATCGTAAATTGAAATGTGAGAATGGTCTAGAATATGTGGTATCTGACGCTGTGTAACCTAAAAAACACTCTATAAGGACCTGTACCACACCCTTTTGAATCACCCTATGTTTTATGGAATATCTGTTTGGGGACGGTGAAACAAATAATAAACTAGAAGCCTATTTAAAACACAAAAGAAATGCATAAGAATTCTCACTTTGGGTGATAATGATGCGTACTTCAATAAGTTCAAAACATGTGCCAGGAGTAAGGCCTATCACTAGGGGATAAGACGGGTAAAGTTATCAAGCAGGATGTTGGCAAAGATTTCTTTGAACTAGAACACCAGTAAACCAATTCTGTAACGAGGTATAACTTCCTGACTGTTCCACAATCTTAATAAGTTGCACTGTTTCAACTGGTAATGTTTAAAATTAATAAGTTCCAATCACCAGTCTCAATGTTCTCTTTATTCACAGGTCACACAAGAACGGACAACTTACCTCATCCCACCCACTCGTCCTCACTATTCATCTACAATCAACCAGTATTTGGAATCACTGCCGTTTAAGTCAACGAGTGAAAATAGAACTTCTCACTCACTATCAGTATATTCAAGTATAATCTTAAGAAAGCTTTGTTGAACTACAATCTAAATATGAAAGACAAACTATGGTGCTGCAGTTACACTTTTGAGCAATTGAATTATCATTGAAATTAGGAAAATTAACTAAACTATAATCATATGAGTAAAATAAAAACCCCCCCCCCACGGTGTTATTGCAAAGAACCATGACAAGGGTATCAAGACCATATATTATCTAAGAGACGAAACAAAACGAATCATCATACAAACAAATTTAAATTCTGCGCAAGGATTCCTGTTGTTTTCTTCTATGCCTCTCCAAAAACCCATTCTCATTCCTTTCTTCAGGTTATTCTTCAATTTTCTTAATTTAGTATAGCAGATATATTTTTACTTTCGAATTAGTTATGGCATTATAATTTTTGGTATCGTTTGTATGTTGTGTTTAGTGTTTGCTAACTAGGTATGTGCTGTATATTTTGAAGAATTTGAGGGCTCACGACGTCTCGTCCCATGGGTTGAGTTGTTAAGCTGGTATATGTTCAATCGCCTTTCTTCGTTATGGTTGAAAAATCGACAGGTTTGCCTTGACCTTTCGACGAGTGTTTGCCCACAGGGGATCAAAAAAATATGAATCACCTTGAAACATAACTTTGACACGTGAACTTATCAAACGACTGTAATGATTCCATTTAATTTTATTAGTATATTAGCTAGTTTATAGTAGTTACACACGATCAAAGAATTGAATAGCACAATTGGGCTCATTTGTTATGCGACCGTGTTTTCCCTCGGTGGGCCAGAAGGTTTTTGTTTGTGTAGTAGTGAGGGGGCGGAAAAACACGCTTTAATATAAATGAATGTTAAATATTGTAATTGACATTAGTGTGCCACAAGTTGATGTGGTTAAAACAAAATTTATGTCTAAACTTTTATCGTAGAAGGGCACTGATTTACCCACATCACTAAGGCATATGGAGGATAATTAGCACAAAAGGATAAAAGCCTTTAAAACATGGACCTCCTGCTATTCAACGTACGTAATCCTAGCTCCAAAATAAATAATTGCTCTAATTAGAAATCATCTGGCTGATACTTTTCAAAATTGTGGTCCCCTTGGGGCTTCGGTTAAAGCCCTTACAGGCAACAGGTCCTTATACAGCTCCCCAATTAATCTTTGTCATGCCCAGCCAGTACTTGTCATAAACCTGTACCAACTATTTTAAAATAAGTATACTTTTGCTAGAATTTTACATTTTAAGCCATAGAGCAATATTCTCAATTTTAAATTTAAAAAACATTTTACCCTAACTATGATGTGGTGGCATTTTCATACTTAACTAAAATTAAACTTTGGCAAAGTCAATAGATTATTAGTCACAACATTAATTATAGTTTAAGGGAATCCATTTTGCAATTGTGTTTCCATTGATTAGAATTTATGATATGTATTGAGTGAATAATTGGTAAATAAATTAACTTTGTTTTATTACTTTTGTTTTATTAATTCAGATGTTGTTCAATGAGTTCGCCACAAATGTTCAAATTATGTAGGTGGGTTAAAGGGACAACAATTGCTAGTAGTGATTTCTTTATTTGGCCGTTGACTACATTGGAAACATTTTGCAGGAGTTTTCCAGACGGCTTTTATCGTGAGTGGTGTTATTTACTTTGTTATGCACAAGCCATGCCAAACATTTTTGTTTTTGTGTTAGCCGTGCTACCAGGTGCAGAGTTTTATATAACACTAAACACTTATTCACTATACAAATTTGCTAATACAATATCAAGCAGTGTCCGATCTTGCTGCAACGTCAGACACACAGTTCAGCCGCCAGTAACGTTAAGTGAACACCGAAACACGAGGTTAGTGTTCATTTTGTAAAATCACTTTATGGATGGATAATTCAGTAATTGTGGAAGAAAATTACAGTCATGCCACCTATAGCGTCTATGTCATGGGTCTGATTAACGGCCAAGAATAAAAAACGTTGTGCGAGCATAAGAAAACACCGAGCTATATGTTGAGGTAGGGAGTAGCTGCGCGCGCGCTTTTAACATTATTACGTTATAGCGCCGTACGGAAACGCAATATTTATAGTATTAACGTATTTGTTTTCATATATTTCCACGTTTTATCAATATCTTAGCATGGTCCAAAACTTGTTTAAAGTTGTCATTATTGCCCACTCATTATAGAACCTGCTTTGGGAATCTAGAAGAGATCGGTTTAGCCTTTGATTTGATTGAGTTTACAGATGTGTTCACAAAGGAGGTTTATTCTGTGGATTGGAGGTCCTTGATTGATTCCAATGCCAGAGTTTTATAATAAGTTATGGCTTGGCTTTGGTGGTATTAGACGGTCATCCCTCAGTTCCAGACATGTTTAAGTAAAGAGTAGAGAGGATATTGGGTACCTTATAATTTTCACTATTTTAAAAAGTTCAGTTATAGTTACGAAGTTTGTAAAAGATTCATGAACAGTAAGGAGTTTTATGGACGTTAATAATGGTTGGTTGATTCCTTGGAATGGATATTCAGCTCCTAGTTTTTGACAACCATAAGGGTCTAACAAAGTTTATTATGATTTTCCGATTTGTCTCCCACCTAACTTTGGAGGCACGTAAAACACGATACTGCTGGTGCCACGCTTTCAATGGATCGACACAACCAGTTGGATACAACCGCGATTTAGGTTAGGATCCGGCTTTTCAGACGATCGGCATCTATGATTGAATGTGTAATAGTGCTTTTTATTCGGCAAATTCTTACACCCAGCAACCATAAAGCATGTCGGAGAACTTTTGATTGATGAAGTGATTTCATAACAATCGAGAATGACTAGATGAAGCTAGACTTTCAGTTCTTGACAGAAGTCGCAATCTTCAACTGCAGGACATTCAAGTTGGGGACAGCTCCCGCCACAATCTGCGGACAGCCTGAACAACATTCTAATCTTGTTTAACCATCAGCTGCAGCGTAAGATAATAATAACCTAGATCGATAAGCTGAGGATGAAAATGAATAATGGGGGATGTACAGTGACCACTCTTATGAATAAAGCTCCGAAAAAGCTCATTAAAACATCAGTTTGCAACTGTTTTAAGTAGTTGGGAATGCTTGTTCATGCAGAAAGCAGGAATACAATTGTGGATCAACCTGCCTTAAATGTCAGGACAATTGCACAATGTGCTGCTGAGGAATTATAAGTAAGGACTCTTATCTAGTATTTAATATGGTCATATCTAAATTACTGCTTCGATTTCACGATAATTTGAGTGAAAGTTGTTTATTATCATGTTACGTAATTTTAAAATATTTTGATCGAAAATAATTTTATAATTTTGAATATTTGTTTTATAATTGATTAAACTAATTATATTAATTATCTAATCAAATGGTTGTCAGATAAAAGTTGTTTATCTTTCCTGTTTGAACACATCTTTTAATCTAGAACTTTCTATGACATCAGAAGTCGTTTTTATTGGCCTATCCGTCGCGGGTGTTAGAGTTCCGAGGCGGAGCCGACGGACCTCCGAGCGGATTCGGCACGGTGCTCCGCTAAAATGTATGTACACTGGACTCGAAGTACATTTTGGCGGAATCCAGCGGAGCACACGAGCGAATCCGAGCGGACTCCGTGCGGACTTTTAATTCCGCCCGCGGACTCCGAGCGGCCTCCGCGGCGGCTCGGCAGAGTGCCGTCCGGCAGAGGCTAAGCCACTGGCGGACTTCCGGACGCTGCGGACTCGGCGGAGTGCTTGCGGGACTACGCCCGGAACCTCTCCGCAAAGAATTGAAATCCGCCGGAGTCCGCCCCAGCTCGGCGGACTCCGCTCGGAGTCCGCCCGGACTCCAACAGAGTCATGACCTTCTAGACCTCCGACTTCGACCCTCGGACTAAATTTTTCACGTGAATTCAACATAGCATTTTGCAATATTGTGGTCAGATAAAGGTCGCGAAGTGTATAACTTAACCATTACCATAACAAATGTCAATTGTGTACAACTCTAGTCCTAACTTTGAACCCTACTAATGTCATAAACGTTGACCCTAACCCTCCACCAAACCGTACCGCAGCGAATTATCATGGCATTGATATTCTCCAGGCTTTACAGTTTCTTTCCCCTGTCGCAAGGAATTATTTTATGATTATCTATAATGGCTTCAGGAAAAATCATTCGACAAGCCATTGCACTTAAACTTCTTCTGTCGATCTAACATTGAAAAATAACTAAGGATAAAAAATCATTGTTCTAGGGGCATATTTCATTGATTTAAGTTAAAGCTTTTGATACAATCTGTAATATAAACTGCTTAAAAAACTGAATGATTATGGATTCGTGGGACTGCAAATAAATGAATAGCCAGTTACCTCATATAATAGGCAGCAATATGTTTTCAGTACTTGGTGACAGAATCCGAAATAAACTGTCTGTAATATTTGGTGTGCCCAGGGTCTGTATTCAGGTCCCGTGCTTTTATTATCTACATCAATGAAAATATATAGAGTATAAGAACCTATGTAAGTTTATTACTTTTGCCGATGCAAATAACATATTTGTTGTCTGATAAAATGTATAAAACACTTTACTGCAAGCTTTACAAAATCTTAAAACTTGTCTCATCAATATATGATAGAGTTTCTTCTGCTGCATATCAACACAAAGAAATGTTGTTATATCCACTTTAAGCCGAACTGTAGAAATGAACAGATTCAATCACTAATGACATTAGAATAACTGACAATGGAATAATATAATAATTAAAAAGGTTAGAGGAAACTAAGTTTCTTGAGTCATTATGGACAAAAAACTGAACAGGGATGCTCATTGGGAGCGTTAAGTCGTAACATTGAAATTGTGATGGTAGACTCTGTGGAATCAGTCGCTGTGTACCTAAAACACTTAATTAAGGACCTGTACCACACCCTTTTTGAATCTCATCTATGTTATGGAATATATGTTTGGGGAGGTGTATCATAATAGTTAAACTAGAAGAAGCCATATTTAAAACACAAAAGAAATGCATAAGAATTCTCTTTGGTGATATTGATGCGTACTGCAATAAGATCAAAACATGTGCCAGAGTAAGGCCTATCATAGGGATAAGACGGTAAAGTTATCAAGCAGATGTTAGGGCAAAGATTTCTTTGAACCTAGAAACACTGTAAACAATACTGTACGAGTATAATTCCTGACTGTACACAATTCTTCATAAGTAGTTGCACTGTTTACTTGAAATGTTTTTAAAATTATAAGTTCCATCACCAGTCTAATGTTCTCTTTATTAATCAGGTCACCAGACGTGCAATCTACCTCATCACACCACTCCGTCAGACTATTCATCTACAATCAAACCAGTATTTGGAATCACTGCCGTAAGTCAACGAGTGAAAATAGTCTTCTCCCACTACTATCAGTATATTCTCAAGTATAATCTAAGAAAGCTGTCGTTAGAACTACAATCTAAATAGACAGACAATACTATGTGCAGTCTACAACTTTGGATGCAAAGTATTATCCATTGAAAATAGGTTAACTAACTAAACTTAATCATATGAGTAAACCACGGTGTTATTGACAAAGTACCATGACAAGGGTTATCAGACCTATATATTAATCTAAGAGACGAAACAATACGGATCCTATAAACAATTTTAAAATCCTGCGGCACAGGATCTGTTGTTTTCCTACTCTGCTCTCCCAAACCCCTTCCTTCCCCTTTTCTTCAGGTTTATTTTCAATTTTTTTCAAATTAGATAGCAGATATATTTTCTTTCGAATTCAGTAATGGCATTATACATATTTGGTATGGTGTGTATGTTGTGTTTAGTGTTTGCAACTAGGTATGTGCTGTATATGTTTGAAGAATTGAGGCTCACGACGTATCGTCCCATGGGTTGAGTTGTAAGCTGTGTATATGTTCAATCGCCTTACTTCGTATGGTGAAAACATCGACAGGTTTGCCTTGGACCTTTCGGACGGAGTGTGTTGCACAACCGGGGATCATAAAAATATGATCACCATGAACATTACTTTGACCGGAACTTATCAAACGACTGTAATCGATTCCATTTAAATGTTTGTCAGTCATTAGTAATATAATTAGCTGTATTAGTAGATACACCACGATCACAGAATTAGAAGAGCACAATTGGGCTATTTGTATCTGCGACCGTGTTTCCTCGTGGGCGACAGGTTTTGTTGTGTAGTAGTGCTGGGAAATAACACGCTTTAAATAACAGAATGAATGCTAAATATTGTTAATTGACATTGTTTTTTTGGCCACAGTTTATGTGTAAAACAAAATTTATGGTCAAACATTATATATCGTAGAAGGCATGATTTACCAACATCACTAAGCATCTGGATGGATAGTTTGCACACAAGGCATAAACTGACCATTTAAAAATGACCACCAGCTATACAAGTAAATATAGCTACAAAAATATATAATTGCTCTACATAGAAACATCTAGGCCTGATCTTATCACATTGTGGTCCCTGGGTTCAGGTATAAGACCATTCACAGGCAACTGGGTCTTTTACCAGCCTCAATAAAACTAGTCATGCCAGTTCTGTCATAACTGTAACCAACATATTTAAAAATATGATATCTTTGCTAGAATTTTCACATTTTGAGCATTGAGCAATTCTTATCAATTTTAAAATTTTAAAATACTAATTTTACCCATAACTATGATGTGTGCATTTCATTATTAAACTAAAATTCATCTTTGAAGTCGATAGATTATTAGTCACACTAAAATTATAGTTTACAGACATCCTTTTTGCTTTGTGTTTCCTTTATTAGAATTTATGATTGTATTGATTGAATAAATTGGTAATTAATTTAATTTTGTTTTATTAACTTTTGTTTTATTATTCAGAAGCAGTAGTTGTTCAATGATTCGCCACAAAAATGTTCAAATTATGTAGGAGGTTAAAGGACCACAATTGCTCGTAGTGCTTCTTTGTGCCCGTTGACTACAATGAACAATTTTGCAGGAGTCTTCTCCAGACGGGCTTTTATCGGAAGTGCGTGTTATTTACTTGGTTTTGCACAAGCCAGGCCAACATTTTTGTTTTTTGTGTTAGCCGTGCTACCAGGTTGCAGAGTATTATAAAAACTAAACAATTTATGCACTATACAAATTTGCTAATACAATATCATGCAGAGTACGATCTAGCTGCAAACGTCAGACACCACAGTTCAGACGAAGTTACGATTTACGTGAAACACCGAAATATAGAGGTTTAGGTGTCATTTTTGTAAATCACTTTTAGGATGGATAATTCAGTAATTGTTGAAGAAAATTACAGTCACTGCCACCTTTAGCGTTATGTCATGCGGTATGATTTAAGGCCTAAGCATAACGTTACGTGGCGCATAAGAAACCAGCGCTATGTTGAAGGAGAGTAGCTGCACGGCGCGCTTTTTAACATATATTACGTAATAGCGCCGTACGGAAACGGCAATATTTAAGTAATTATGTATTTGTTTACATAAATTCCACGTTTTTATCAAATAATCTTGCATGGTCCAAAACTGTTTTAGTTGTCATTATGCCTCTCATATCGAACATGCTTTGGGCATCTAGAGAGATCGGTTTAGCCTTGATTTGATGAGTTACTGGATGTGTTCTCAAAGTCTGGTTTATTTGTGGATTGGAGTCCTTGAATTGATTCCAAAGCACCAAGAAGATTTATAAATATAGTTATGGCTTGGGACTTTGGTGGTATTAGACGGTCATCCTCAGTTCAGACATGTTAAGTAATGAGTAGAGAGATATGGGAAGAATACAGTGGGACTATTGAAATACTAGGGTTCAATTGAGCATGTTGTTTACAAGTATATGCATATAAATGCTTCTGGCAAAAAGATTCCCAGACAATAGTCATCATAATGCTCTTACCATTAATAGGCTAGGCAAATGATTATTAAGATAACAAATAAGAAATATTTTTTAGTTACCACATTGCCACCATGAGGTACTTCCATCTCGAGTAGTCCTCAGGTTCAAGGTTTGAAGGTCTCTTGCTGCTGTTCTCCCATTCACTGGGAAATTGAACTCTCCTTGCAACAAGGAAACCCATCACACCAGTTGCTTTAGTTCTTCTACATGTTAAGACTGTATTGGAATATAATAATAATAATAATTCTATACATTACATAATTGAAACAATTATGGCCCCTTATTGTGGGCAGAGTATGTGTATTTGTTGAAGTGTCCTGGTATAAACTTATCTGAGTGACTGCATTAAAATAATTTAAGGAGAGTTATCATAAAACTTTAAGACGAAAGGGATAAATACTAGGACCTAATAAAATCAAAACAAAATGCAGCCACCTAATTTGTTGTTAAGCTTTCTCTTCTCCTTCGATTGACTAGAGGAACCATCTTTGGCGAGTATTAGGAACTTAGACCATTACAAATACCAGGCAGAGCATCTCAATGCTATCCTCTCGTGGGCTATCTTGGCCCAGCCTCTCTTTAAAAAAAAAAAAAAAAAAAAAAATACCGTGCTGTAAGTTTGCAAGGCATGTGGACTAAGTGGGTATTGGAATAGCTAATTATAATTCAAACAGAAGAAATTGGGGTTTGTATTTTTCCAGATAAAAATAGATTCAAACAATATACATAGATAAATTCAGCAATAGTTACTGTCAAACTAGTCCAACCAGTTCAACTATACGAATAACTTGATAAACATTTTAGTTAAACAAATTGGATTTCGTTATTGCATAACGCCAACCTGTATGAACGCTGCAACAGTGAACCACTGTCAGCTAGAGTGGATAAAAGTCGATTGAGAATGCTTGATCATGTGCTGAGAGGTTTGACTGAGCAAATTGGTGCTCTGTTTATTTAGAGAAAGATTAGATAGCATCATTGTGTTTACACTATCTGTTATTTAGAACAGGAAGGAGGGGTACTGTGATGTAATGTGGCATGTAAGAACGAGGATAAAATTTGCTATGCTAAGAACAACTCTTATCACTCATCGTGGGTACAGAGGAAAGAAGATTGACATTAAACATGACACCCCTCTATCAGAAGTCTCGTACAACCTCATCCCGTTTACAGCAGCAAATACTGAGCTGAGGGCCAAGGCTCTCCGTGCTCTCTATGGCCTCAAAGGCAAAATAGTTAAGGATGCCCTCTCTCACCGTGCCCTTAATATTCTATTTGACTCCTTAATAAAACCAATCCTGCTTTATGGCTGTCAAGTCTTATGCCCCCACTCAAAAACCATGAGATACCTTTCAAAAATAGATGACAAAGCCAACCCCCAGCATACCTTGAAGTACATTTCACAAGACCACTATGAGAAATTCCACCTAAAGTTTATCAAGTGGTCTTTGTCTGTCCATTCAAAAGCATCAAATATAGGTTGCTGGGGCGAAAGTGGGCGCCACCCCCCATTCTTTGAAGCCTGCAAACTTGCAATAGATTACTATAGTCGCCTTGAAAGCACCGAAAATGAACTACTTTGTGCTGCATTTCACGAGCAGATCATGCTGGGCCTTCCTTGGTATACCAACATCTCAAAGCTTCTCACCAAATACAACTTCCCCCACTCATCTTCATCAAAATCTAAGCTCTCCACCCAAATCAGTCATAATATGAGGGAAGAATTCGTGAATACCTGGAAATCTGCCAAGGCCTCCTCACCAAAACTAGAATTCTATAACTTAATTAAACATGATTTTGAACCAGAGGCATACCTACGAATAATCAAAGTACCTGATTTTCGAAAAAGCTTGACAAGGTTTCGTATCAGCTGCCACAACCTCTACGTTGAAAGGGGCAGATACGAAACCCCTCTTGTACCAAGAGAAGAACGTTGGTGCACTTACTGCTTTTTCAGTAAAGGGCTCAAACCTATCGAGGACGAAAGCCATGTATTAATTGACTGTTTGCTTTACTCCTCAGTTAGGGAAAAATTCAACTTTTATCCCCAAAACATCACTGACCTAGCCGGTCTGCTCTCCAACAAAAATCTAGATCCTACCAAATTTACTGCCACAGCAAGAGCAATCCATTCAATTCTCTCTGTGAACGAACAATATACAGCCTATTATAAGAGCCCAGATTTCCACTCAAATACTGGCAAGTGCATAATGCTCTAGGAACTCAAAATAAACTCATGAACCATACAAATTTGATTTACTTAAAGAAAATAGCATTATATTATAACATTTCTATTTTATCCCTACACATTTGTAAATGATTAGAAGTGTGTAACTTAAATTATTTCAGAATTATAACTATTGTGAACTCAATAAAATAATTATCACTTTTGTATCCTTGTATCCTTGTATCCTTGTATCCTAACCCCAGCTTACACAGTGTACACGACAGGTCTTATCTTTGCGGTTGAACCATAAAAGCGTGACCACGTCGAGAGATCACCCCTACTCTCATACCGGGTTGTTTCCCCATATTTCCAGAAACAAAGTGATCCCCAATACCAATATTTGTCAGTTATATCTCGACAAGGTCTACCATACCACGTTATCGGCCGGGTGTAGTAGGTTGTGCCGTCTAAGGTAATATCAAGAGTAAAGTGAATATTATCAGCTAGCATGTGGGATTCTCTGTGAAAATGTATATCATCAGGGTAGAGGTTAGGATCTACGACAAGTTGTATGTTAAAGGAATCATCGTTTTTCCCGGTTGCAGCTGTTACTCGCAGTATAAACCCACAATCCCCTTCCTTGCTGCAGTTTGTTATAGAGGCCTGTTTGAATGTAAACTTTATGTCGTGATCTCGTGCAAATAGTTCTTCTGGAGAGTATTCAGATTTCGATGTCATGCGATTGAAACAGTTTCCAGTTACCATGCTGGCTTTATTTTGTATTTTATCAACCAGGCCACCGTGGTATACTCCATTTTTTTGCCTCATGTATACGAGTTCTAGAGGTTTCCATCCTCTGCACTGCATTGTATGAGCGAATGTTTCAATAAATTCGTCGCTTATGGATACGAAAGGTGTATTTACATTAATTCTTTTATCACAAAGCCAAATATGAACAGCATCAAAGAAAATATAACTGTTTCTCACCATTGGAGATTCTATCAAAAAGGTTGTAAGTTCGTCAATACTGTTTATGTTATTTAGCTGTTGAAAATCAAGAAACAAGTTTGGCAAAGCTGCGTATGACATGGAATCTTTTATTTCCTTCTGGGCTTTATTATATTGTTGCAGAGCCCTCGCGACGAGCCCGAAGTCCTCAGTTGTCGGGGTTTCCAGTTCTGCCAGCTTCTCGAACAGTCGTTGATAGACAGCCTCGTAAGTAGAAGAACAATCTTCATAGGTCAACCTCTGGAGTATGTATCTGCTGGTCTGATCAAGAGTATTTTCAGTCCTTTCCAAGTTGTTGTTAAGAGCCTCCACAAGAACATGCTCCTGATTAGCAGTAAGTTCCATTATCACATCAATATTCTTTGTAGAACAGAATGAGAAATCGCTGAGGTATTTGGTTACAAAAAGCAGTGTGCAAGGTGCAGAAGATGTGAATTTCTTGATTACGACATCTATGAAAGTTCTCTTTTTCAATTTGTTCAGAGTATACATGGCCTCATCAAATAAAAATAACTGCTCGTCAAAATTATCCTCTCTTACGGACTCCGTCAATTCCTGAAAGTATTCAAAACACTTTTCTATCAACCAGTTTACCTCAAAAACGTGGACTATTTTGTTGAGATCTCTGAAGTTGAATTTGGAGATATCTTTCAAAGTACCAGAATATGAGGCTTCTAGGAAACATTGTACTGCGCCTTTAGAGAATTCTTTAACTTCTATTTCAGTTTGATAAAGTTCTACTGTTATTTTCTTTATAACAGGGCTATTGAAGGACATTATTGCTGAGTTTGCAAGAAGTGCTTCATCTTTCAAAAGAAACTTCAGGTTGCCATGGGTGGGGGAGCCGAGATATTCCAACCCAAAGTTCATTGGTACTTGAATACAAGGAACTAGCGAAGCCATTCTGTTCATTCGTTTTTACTGGAAAGTATTCAAATTTCAGATAACACTATTTACTCGATTCAGTCTCAGAGCAACAAACAGTCTTAAATCAAAATATGCCCAGTTTCAAAACCTTACAATAAAATAGCTGACTTGTGGTTAGAAAAACGTTATCTGCATCACATCTTAAGTGCAGGCGATTATTAAAATCCTCACAAAATCTTATACGGGTGAAAAATGGTGCGAAAACAACATAAAACAAGGAAACCATCACTAGATTTCAAACATAATATTTCGGTACACTATCATCACGCAAATCAAATCAGTGCTGTGGGCTCTTTATCAGGTTTATGAGGTTAGGTCACCATATTACGTTTCAAATAACAAGTCGCACAAGCGCCATGATTCAATTTACAACCATATCACACTGAAAATAGCCTCCAACTTCAATTTTACCTTCACTCGTCTTCATTTCAATGTTACAATTAATTAAGATCCCTTAAATTAAACCTTAAAACCAGCACCCAGCCAATCACATTTTCGTTGTGTTAAATTTCATGACAGGTGTTCAACACTGGTACAACAATGCGAAACATTTTTAAAATATTTATCTCACATAACAGCTTGACTGTAATATCAAATATCAAATTCCGGGACACCTCCCAGGTCCTATTTATAGTGATTTAGATAATATATTAAGAGCGTGTTTTTAACTCAGATAACTGGGTATATTGCTTAAAACACTGCTTACCGTGGTAGTTACTGGGTGGGTCCCTTATATTGGCTTATATTTTATTGGCTTATATTGGTGTTGGTTTATAATATTAGCGTTAGTATTTAGTCCTTCTCCAATACATACTTACATAGGGCTGTACTTCTTGCTGTATTCAGCTTTCTCTAATTTTCACAAAGGTTACGAAATTTGTTTTAAAACAAACCTTTTTATCTTACATTAACAAAATATTACAGTCTGATAAGATACAAATTTTAGACTTAATATGTCTCATAATACATGATAAATTAATTTTGTAATATAGAAAATCAAACTTTTAAAGAAAACTTTGCGATCAAACTAACGGTTTTTAACGTAAACATTTAAAATTACATTTAAACATGAAAATAAAGAAATTACTATCCTAATGTATGATGTATTTGAAAACAGAACATTCCACTGTTCTTATCATTACCATCTATAAGAGTTACAGAGCACTTTCTAGCTAGAATCTTCTCATTACCCGAGCTTATACAATGTACACGACAGGTCTTATCTTTGCGGCTGAAATGTAATTGCGTACCCACTTCGAGACATCTCCCCTACTCCTAAACCTGGTTGTTTCCCCTAGTTTCCAGAACCAATGTGTTCCCCAATACCAGTATTTGTCAGTTATATCTAGACAAGGTCTTCCTTGCCACGTTAACGGTGGGATAAGATAGCTTCTGCCGACTAAGCTTAAGGTAATGTCAAGAGTAAAGTGAATATTATCAGCTAACATGCGGGATTCTCTGTGGAAATGTATATCAATTATCATCAGGGTAGAGTTTGGGATCTGTGACTAGTTGTATGTTAAAGGAATCATCGTTTTCCCCTGTTGCAGCTGTTACTCGCAGTATAAACCCACAATCCCCTTCCTTCCTCTTTTATTTCCTTCTGGGCTTTATTGTATTGTTGCATAGCCCCCACGACAAGCCTGAAGTCTTCAGTTGTCGGGGTTTCCAGTTCTGCCAGCTTCTCGAGCAGTCGTTGATAGACAGTCTCGTAAGTAGAAGAACAAACTTTATAGGTCAACCTCTGGAGTATGTATCTGCTGGTCTGATCAAGAGTACATTTAATCCTTTCCAAGTTGTTGATAAGAGCTTCCACAAGAACATGCTCCTGATTAGCAGTAAGTTCCATTATCACATCAATATTCTTTGTAGAACAGGATGAGAAATCGTCGAGGTATTTGGTTACAATATACTGTGTGCAGGTTGCAGAAGATGTAAATTTCTTGATTACCACATCTATGAGAGTTCTCTTTTTCAATTTGTCCAGAGTATACATGGCTTCATCAAATAAGAATAACTGCTCGTCAAAATTATCCCCTCTTACGGACTCCGTCAATTCCTGAAAGTACTCGAAGCACTTTTCTATCAACCAGTTTACCTCAAAAATATGGACTATTTTGTTGAGATCTCTGAAGTTGAGTTTTGAGATATCTTTCAAAGTACCAGAATATGAGGCTTCTAGGAAACACTGTACTGCGCTTTTAGAGAATTCTTTAACTTCAATTTCTGTTTGGAAAAGTTCTACTGTTATTTTCTTTATAACAGGACTGTTGAAGGATATTATTGCTGAGTTTGCGAGAAGTACTTCATCTTTCAAAAGAAACTTCAGGTTGCCATGGGAAGGGGAGCCGAGATATTCCAGCCCAAAGTTCATTGGTACTTGAATACAAGGAACTAGCGAAGCCATCCTGTTCATGCGTTTATACTGGAAAGTATTCAAATTTCAGATAACGATATTTATTCTATTCTAAGCAACAAACAGTCTTAAATCAGAATATGCCCAGTTTCAAAACCTTACAATAAAATGGCTTTTTTTTTAAATTTTTAAAAATTTTTTTAAAGAGAGGCTGGACCTAGATGGCCCATGAAAGGATAGTATTGAGATGCTCTGCCTACCTCTGGGGAATAATGGAACTTTATATGCATCACATCTTAATTGCAGGTGATTTTTGTCCTTCGGATGATCAAGGTACAATGTACACGAAAGATCACAAAATCCTATACGGGTCACAAAATGGTGCAAAAACAACAGAAAACAAGGAAACCACCACTAGATGTCAATCATAATATATTTCGGTACACTATCATCACGCAAATCAAATCAGTGCTGTGGGCTCTTTATCAGGTTTATGAGGTTAGGTCACCATTTTACGTCTTAAATAATAAGTCGCACAAGCGCCATGAATCAATTTATAACCATATCACACTAAAATTAACCTCCAAGTTCAATTTTACTTTTACTCGTCTTTATTTCAATGATATAATTAATTAAAATCCCTTAAATTAAACCTTAAAACCAGCTGGCAACCAATCACATTTTCGTTGTGTTAAATTTCATGACAGGTGTTCAACACTGGTACAACAATGCGAAACATTTAAAAAATATTTATCTCACATAACAGCTTGGCTGTAATATCAAATATCAAATTCCACCTCCCAGGTCCTATTTATAGTGATTTAGATAAGATCTTAAGAGCGTGTTTTTAACTCAGATTACTGGGTATATTGCTTAAAACACTGCTTACCGTGGTAGTTACTGGGTGGGTCCCTTATATTGGCTTATATTTTATTGGCTTATATTGGCGTTAGTATTTAGTCTTTCTCCAATACATACTAACATAGAGCTGCACTTCTTGCTGTATTCAGCTTTCTCTAATTATCTTCATCACAAAGGTTACGAAAACAAAAGTTGTTATCTTACATTAATAACAAAATATTACAGTCTAATGAGATACACATTTTAGACTTAATATGTCTCAATTGCTATCTCGAAATCAAATTGCACAAGAAAACCAACTTTACATTGACTGTATTTATAAAATGTATATTTCAAGTTACTTATACACTTACAGCAACTGTTATATTCTATACAACAGTTTGCAAGTACTCTATATTGTGTTAGTGGGTATCATAATTTAAAACATTTTATGTCAGGAAATGGAGGAGCTTGAAAAGAAGATAACTGACTCTGTTGAAAAACACAAGCAAGATCTGGAACAATACTGTTTATCTAACGCTGGTTCTGTGGATATCTTACAATGGAAACTGTTCTCTAAACTATCTGACAGCACCACGCCCCTTTCACAGCTACTGAAATGTAAAGAGACTCAGAACATAATCAGAGACAGAGCCCTGTTAGAAGCGTTCATGACAAGTGGAGACGTAGAGAATGGAGACTGGATGAGAGCTCTTGATTTGTTAAAATCCATCCTCCGGTTAGATCCTCACGCTACCAAACACCCAGTTAAACTGAAGTTAGCTGTGGCTGTAGCACTTACCTTTGCAATGCCTGTTATATCGTATGCATTGAGGAAGGAAGGTAAGGAAATTGATCCAATTAGGCGGTATCTAAGCTTTGTAAGGTGGTGGGACATGAAGCATCTTTTTGAAATGTTAGACAAGATGACATGCTGGCATCTTCGATATGTGGTGGGATCCTTTGCAGAGGATGACGAGTTAGAGTGGGCCAGGATAAACATACCTCTCGAGTTTCAATCTTCAGAAAAGATAGGAGAGGCCACACACACCATGATAAAATATAGGGCGACCAATGATGAAGGTGTTTCAATCCACGATGGTTCCGCTTTTTATAACCACCGTCCTGAAACCCTGATGCTTCTCCACCAAGAAGGGGGAGTTTGTGGGGTGGTCTCCAAATTTGGGGCTGCAGCCTGTCAAGCTTTTGGGGTGCCAGCAATGCCAATAGGGCAGCCTGGACACTGTGCCTTTACTTGGTACACAGCTGAAGGGTGGGTCCTAGGTAATGACATCAGCGGATGGGATGAGTCAACAGAGGCACATATTAGGTGCGGTAAAAAAATCGAAATTATGCGGTACCGCACCCGACTATAAAGGTTAAATGTGCGGTTAGGTGCGGTAAATTTTTACCAATTATGCGGCAAATGTGCGGCGATTTTTTCGAAATTTGTGCGGGAATTGTGCGGTTTTCTTTTGCATTTTCTCAAGGACTTTGGAAATTCTAAACGTATAACCGCCGCTCTTATCAAAAATAGGTCTGTTTATGTGTTACTGAGGGTGTAGTTTTTTACTAAGACCATGATTGAACCTAATATTGAGATTCAGTTATCTGAGAACAGTGACTTGATCTGGTAGAGATCAGGAGACAGTTATTTGAAGACGCCTCTTGATAGAGTTGATCAGATCCCATGCAGGTATCTTCTGTTTCTTGTGTGGTGAGCTTGATGATGGGTCACTGTCTGTAGCTGTTCGTTTCTTTAGGAAACGGTCCATGACGTTGTGATGTGATATAGAGTAATCAGATGATGTGGTGAAGTTACGAATGATAACTGATACACTATAATCGAAGTACGGTAACGACGAGGGTTCCATAACGGCCTGGATCACGGTCCCGAAAGGGCCTGGGTCACGGTCCCGAAAGGGCCTGGGTAACGGTCCCGAAAGGGCCTGGGTCACGGTCCCGAAAAGGCCTGGGTCACGTGGTAACCAGGTCACGTGGCCTAGGCATGAGTTCCAAAAGGGTCTGGGTCACGGTCCCGAAAGGGCCTGGGTCAGGGTCCCGAAAAGGCCTGGGTCAGGGTCCCGAAAGGGCCTGGGTCAGGGTCCCGAAAGGGCCTGAGTCAGGGTCCCGAAAGGGCCTGAGTCACGGTCATAAAATAGCCCGACTTTTAAAATATTTTGGTTTTTACACTCGAAAATCTTAACGCGAAAATTTCAAAATTATCCGAAATTACGCGGAAAATTCTAGATTATGCAGAAATATGCAGAAAATTACAAAATGTGCGGAAATGTGCGGAAAACAATAAATTATGCGGAAATGTGCGGAAAACGGTAAATTGTGCGATCCCGCACCCATCGCACCTAATATGTGCCTCTGTGAGTCAAGGTATCATGATGGGATCCAGGCATATTGGAGTAGGTCTGCACCTTTTATAGGACTCATGGACGATGCTCAAACGAGTGGGAAATACGTGTTGTCAGAAAAGTTGCGTCTAGCTGTTAACTTTCTGGATCCTGCGGAGCGATTTAAACTTCTATTCTCACGTGTTCTCCCCATATGCCCTGAGAATTATAGCACTTGGCGAGATGTTCTTTACTTGGCAAAGGATATTGGATTGGTCGGTAACTCTCACTCTTTCAAAAATGTTGCAGAGTGTAAACCGGTCACAGTTAGCTCAACTGGAAATAGGGCTCAAAATATAACTGAAAACTCGGAGAGTGAATGGTGGACAGGGGACCAAACAGCCTGGATAGAAATCGATCTAAAGACAGCTTGCATAATTGACCATGTAAAAATACAATGGTGGGGTTATTCTAAGGCAAATCATTTCAGAATCTTTGCCATCATGGAAAATGGGGAAAAGGTGTTAGTTAAAACAGAAGAAGATCAAACACTTGATGACGATGAGAAGAACAACAGCTGTAATCAGTGGATCAATATATCTGGTTGGTTGCTGGAGACTTGCAAAATAAGATTGGAACTTTCTGACGGTAACAAAGACCCTTGGAACAAAGGAATGTTGTTTGGTTTACGGCAAATGCAAGTTTTTGCAATCAAAACCTCCGACGAAGAAAAAGTCTCTCCCATTTCAGTAAGTTTACTCAATGTAGATAAGGCTCTCGAGGAGGAAGTGGAAATCCAAGTCAAGGAATCCACAGGAGTAAGAGTTATATCTGAGGGTAAACCTGTCCGTGTTAGCTCTACTCAGGATAGGGGTAAAAATATAACCGAGCTTTCCGGCAGTGAATGGTGGACAGAAGACGAAACAGCCTGGATAGAAATTGATCTAAAGACAGTTTGCATAGTTGACCATGTAAAAATACAGTGGTGGGGTTATTCTGAGGCAAATCATTTCAAAATCTTTGCCATCATGGAAAATGGGGAAAAGGTGTTAGTTAAAACAGAAGAAGATCAAACACTTGATGACGATGAGAAGAACAACAGCTGTAATCAGTGGATCAATATATCTGGTTGGTTGCTGGAGACTTGCAAAATAAGATTGGAACTTTCTGACGGTAACAAAGACCCTTGGAGCATGGGTATGTTGTTTGGTGTGCGGCAAGTTGTCATATTTGGCATTGAAAAGGAAATTGTCCGCAACATAGCCAAACCAAGATGGCAACAACTGAAAGAGCTTTTAAAAAAGGAGGAAAAAACTTTTCAGGAAGTGATTCCAGAATTTCTGAAAATATTCAACGGGCTTGGTTTGTTCGGTGGACGTACAGAAGAATCATTGTTTGCTGGTGTAAGCGTTGAGAATGTTGAGAATTATCTTCAAAAGTTTATTTATAAAACTAAGGAAATGTCTGGACATTCGGAGGACACTGTATCGGAAGGAAAATGCTCAGAATCGTGGCTAGAATTAGATTTGGGTAACATTTGTTTGATTAAGAGCGTAGAAATAGACTGGGATTTAAATATATCAGCAGAAAAAGTAAGCTTAACTATCAAAACAGCTTCGGGAGACAAAAGGTTTAATAGATTAGAGTTGTTAAATCAGATTGGTAGGAGATTACGGTTAAATTTCTCTGCTGAGAAATCTGCAGTGAAGTCAGTTACGGTTATGGGAGTCGAGTTTACAAACAAGATGATTCTTGAAGGGAAGATCAGAAGACTTCTCAAAAACCATCCGTTTGTAGTTAATACACTGTTAGAAAAGTAATTGAACCTTCATTGCCTCCCCTTTTTTAATAATTATACAGAAATTAAAACCGTTATCTTGATTTTAAAGCAATAATCAACATATTTGTATCTAGATGCTCTTGTAACTTTAGAAGCCATATTCTGTGCGGCTTTGTTGTAATACATGTTGCTATGGGATGTATAAGGTATAATGTATTATACAATACACGGGAGACACATAGAAAACGTACTGTGTACATCACTTGTAGCTTATAACGTCTACATTCCCGAGATTGATTTGTTGGCTGTTTCAGTTTGTACTTCGGTATTTGTACTTGCAAAATGTTCACTTTGAGTAACTTTTACTGTTACACTTTACATTGACTGTATTTATAAAATGTATATTTTAAGTTACTTGTACACTTACAGCAACTATAATGATTCAAAGAATAATATCCGGTAGTAGAGACTAGGTAGGACAAGTGAAACTACTGTTTAGGAGGAAACGCGAGCTTTCAGTGTGCTACACTTCATCAGGCTAAAATTTCAAATTATTGTTAGAATAAAATTACAATCACTAAAATGTAAACATAGGATATGCAAGTATCTAAATGATATATACATATATAGTAACACGTAAAATGGTTACATTGTCAGACAGTTAGTAATTAGTATATATACAAGGTAACAAATAGACGTCTACACTGAAACACATACACTGAGTCGGGTGTTATTTCGCTGCAGTGCAGTGCCAATTCATTTCTACTTGCTCGTCTAAATTTGTTGTACTTAAAATCCCTTGAGCTGCTCGCACTCTTCCCTATTGTTAATCTTAGCATTAAACAAGTTAATAAAATAAGCCTCTGTGACCATTCGTTTAACAGTATTTGACATATCGTTATGAAACTCTAAATCACTTACAGCAACTGTTATCTATACAATAGTTTGCAAGTATTCTATATTGTGTTAGTGGGTATCATAATTTAAAACAGATTATGTCAGGAAATGGAGGAGCTTGAAAAGAAGATAACTGACTCAGTTGAAAAACACAAGCAAGATCTGGAACAATACTGTTTATCTAACACTGGTTCTGTGGATATCTTACAATGGAAACTGTTCTCTAAATTATCTGACAGCACCACGCCCCTTTCACACTTACTGGAATGTAAAGAAACTCAGAACATAATCAGAGACAGAGCCCTGTTAGAAGCGTTCATGACAAGTGGAGACATAGAGAAAGGAGACTGGATGAGAGCTCTTGATTTGTTAAAATCCATCCTCCGGTTAGATCCTCACGCTACTAAACATCCAGTTAAACTGAAGTTAGCTGTGGCTGTAGCACTTACCTTTGCAATGCCTGTCATCTCGTATGCATTGAGGAAGGAAGGTAAGGAAATTGATCCAATTAGGCGGTATCTTAGCTTTGTAAGCTGGTGGGACATGAAGCCCAGTCCTCTTTTTGGAATGTTAGACAAGATGACCTGCTGGCATCTTCGATATGTGGTGGGATCCTTTGCAGAGGATGACGAGTTAGAGTGGGCCAGAATAAACATACCTCTCGAGTTTCAATCTTCAGAAAAGATAGGAAAGGCCACATTCTCCATGACAAAATATAGGGCGAAAAATGATGAAGGTGTATCAATCCATAGCGGTCCTGCGTTTTACAACCATCGTCCTCGGACCCTTATGCTTCTCCACAAGGAAGGGGGAGTTTGTGGGGCTGTCTCCAATTTTGGGGCTTTTGCCTGTCAAGCTTTTGGGGTACCAGCAATGCCAATAGGGCAGCCTGGACACTGTGCCTTTACTTGGTACACGGATGAAGGTTGGGTCCTAGGTAATAAAATAAGAGGATGGGATGAGTCAAAGTATCATAAAAGGGTCCAGGCTCAGTGGAGTAGATCTGCTCTCTTTATACGACTCATAAACGACGCTCAAACTGGTCAGAAGTATTTGTTGTCTGAAAAGTTGCGTCTAGCTGTTAACTTTCTGGATCCTGCGGAGCGATTTAAACTTCTATTCGCACGTGTTGTCCCCATATGCCCAGAGAATTATAGCACTTGGCAAGATGTTCTTTACTCGGCAAAGGAAATCGGATTGGTCGGTAGCTCTCACTCTTTCAAAAATGTTGCAGAGTGTAAACCGGTCACAGTTAGCTCAACTGGAAATAGGGCTCAAAATATAACTGAAAACTCGGCGAGTGAATGGTGGACAGGGGACCAAACAGCCTGGATTGAAATTGATCTAGTTACAGCTTGCACAGTTGATCATGTGAAAATACACTGGTGGGGGCATACTAAGGCAAATCATTTCAAAATCTTTGCCATCATGGAAAACGGAGAAAAAATACTGGTGAAAACAGAAATAGACCAAACATTTGATGAAGGGGAGGAGAACAAAAAGCGTAATCAGTGGATCAACATTTCCGGTTGGTTGGCGGAGACTTGCCAAATAAGATTGGAGCTTTCTGACGGTAACAAAGACCCTTCCAAGAACAAAGGGATGTCGTTTGGTTTACGGCAAATGCAAGTTTTTGCAATCAAAACCTCCGACGAAGAAAAAGTCTCTCCCATTGCACCAAGTTTACTCAATGTAGATAAAGCTCTCGAGGAGGAAGTGGAAATCCAAGTAAAGGAATCCACAGGAGTAAGAGTTATATCTGAGGGTAAACCTGTCCGTGTTAGCTCTACTCAGGATAGGGGTAAAAATATAACCGAACTTTCCGAGAGTCAATGGTGGACAGGGGACGGAACAGCCTGGATAGAAATAGATCTAAAGACAGCTTGCATAGTTGACCACGTGAGAATACACTGGTGGGGGCATACAAAAGCAAATCATTTCAAAATCTTTGCCATCATGGAAAATGGAGAAAAAATACTGGTGAAAACAGAAATAGACCAAACATTTGATGAAGGGGAGGAGAACAAAAAGCGTAATCAGTGGATCAACATTTCCGGTTGGTTGCTGGAGACTTGCCAAATAAGATTGGAGCTTTCTGACGGTAACAAAGACCCTTCCAAGAACAAAGGGATGTCGTTTGGTTTACGGCAAGTTGTCATATTTGGCATTGAAAAGGAGAATGTCTGTAACATAACCAAACCAAGGTGGCGAGAGCTGATAGAGCTTGTAAAAAAGGAGGAAACAACTTTTCAGGAAGTGATTCCAGAATTTCTGAAAATATTCAACGGGCTTGGTTTGTTTGGTGGACAGGCAGAAGAATCATTGTTTGCTGGTGTAAGTGTTGAGAATGTTGAGAATTATCTTCAAAAGTTTATTTATAAAACTAACGAAATGTCTGGACATTCGGAGGACAATGTATCGGAAGGAAAATGTTCAGAATCGTGGCTGGAATTGGATTTGGGTAACATCTGTTTGATTAAGAGCGTAGAAATAGATTGGGATTTAAATATAGCAGCAGAAAAAGTAAGCTTAACTATCAAAACAGCTTCAGGAAACAAAAGGTTTAATAGATTAGAGTTGTTGAATCAGATTGGTAGGAGACTACGGTTAAATTTCTCTGCTGAGAAATCTGCAGTGAAGTCAGTTAAGGTTATGGGAGTGGAGTTTACAAACAAGATGATTCTTGAAGGGAAGATTAGAAGACTTCTCAAAAACCATCCGTTTGTAGTAACTACACTGTTAGAAAAGTAATTGATCCTTCATTGTCTATTTTACATTATACAGAAATGAACATCGTTCTTATGATTTAAAAGCAATAATCTACATAATTAGCTGACATCCAAATTTTTATAGTATCGTTTGGAATGATTAAATTATTATCATAATTAATTGTTTCAATTGACTAAAAAGTATAGTATAATATTATTTCTAATAGTCTCAGAAGTCATTTCACGAAAAGGCTCCGTTGGTCGTCAACATTGTAAGTTAACAGTTTACGTGCCTTCAACCTCCTAGTAGGAGATCATCCTCTTGAATATTGTTCGCCTGAACAGCTCCTGCTGGGAGTCTTTTCAAAACGCGCCAGACTTCAAAACAGGCTGCACGCGCAGGCTGCACGTGCCAGGTTGCAGGCTGCACGCGCCAGGGTGCAGGCTGCACGCGCCAGGCTGCAGGCTGCGCGGAGAGAAGTCACAACATCCCCACGTAGTGAAGAGCTCCTGGATATGATGATGAGAGGGGTGAGAAAAGCACTGAGCAGGGGCAGAGTAGAGCTGACTATACCTTGCAGGAAACACTCGTCAACAGAGCTTTCCCCAACCTCACTAACCACTTCCTTATAGTAGATAGTGAGAGCAGCAATACCAGAGTTGCAGATAACGAATACCAGATAAAAACGTATGCGGAGGGTAACCATGGCGACTACACCTACTGCTCTGCGCGCGGAGAATATGCATTAAAATAAAGTATGCGGAGGGTTATGCATGTTTTCCTTTGTGACACGACTCACGAAAAAGCTACCTACCCACTATACCCATTCTCAAATCCTTCCACTTCTATACATCTATTGCCTTTTTAAAGAAAAAGACAGTTGATGTAAAAAATGTTTAGCAGAGAGTATGCCTTAACTTCCTATCTATCACATTCTAAAGCGATTTTAGCAGCAGAGGTCGGTAGCCAGAGCTAAAGAGACAAAAATGCCATCCTGTATCATGGCACTTACGAAAATGACCCAGTAGGAACTGCTGGTGAGCCACATAACCGGCACCCTACCGAGATCCCTGGAGATCCGTTTTGGCTGTACTCTCGGTTATATTTCCAGGGCAGTCACATGACTAAATGTTTGTTGTCTGAAAGGTTTCAAAGCCCCTAGGATTAGAGATAACACCCAAAAATGGGAATTCGTGAGCAAATTCGAAAATATGTATAATCTTGACTAAACGCTATATTTTGCTATCGTTGAGAAGAAGTATTTCGGTCTGACTGGTGTCCATAAGTCAAGAAGTAGGGAATTTTATGCTCAAGACTAGGGTTCAACGCCCCTCAGCGTAGCTAAAACCAGTAAGTAATAATAATTATATATCCGTACCATTTTACTGACACCACGGCATCAACTTTAACTCGACTTACTGCAAAAACCGTAAAAGATATATCTTTTACGGTTTTATATATACAACTGAAACTTTTTTTACTGGGTCAAATGCTTTAATGGCCTCCAAATCAGCATGAAAAAATAAAAAATAGACCAAGGAATTTGACCCCCAAGTGGTGTCAAAAACGCCAATTAAATAGGTAATAATTATTTTAGTCTCTTGAGTCTTGACACCACTTTAGGGTTAGACGGGGTCCTGCTAGTGTGTATACTGTATAATGTGTATAATTACGTGTTCTTACTCATACGTTTAGTTTAATGTCTGCAATGTTCTTGTTAGCGCGTGTACTATTACACATTATAAATATAATCATGTGATTATATCCCGGTGCCGTTTAGTTTCATTGTTTGCACAGGTCTGTGGCCGTGATCACACGTCATCACGTGACCATGGTTACAGACTCTGTAACCATGGTCACGTGACTACCTGCATTGGAGCTAACCTACTTCCTTTGTTACTACTAGGTCTCTTAACTTGTATCACATTGTGTACTCCTATTGTTGTATAAGGTACTGTGTTTCAAACGGCGCTTCTTGTAAACACTCGTACTTTGTTAGTGCGGTTACTTTCATCTTCAATTCTTCTATTTTATATTAAGTTTAGATATATACGTATTATATAGTTTCAAAACAATCGAATTAGTCAATCGATATAGTCAGCGTCCAGCGGGCATCTATTTAATGCAGAGATATAGCCAGCAGGTCTATCTGTATATTTGTATTAATCCCGGCCCTTCCCGGCTATTGTCAATCAAATACCGGGCGAATTTATATTCATCGCAGCCCGCTATTTAAACTGCCTCTCAATACGAGTATATCCGAGAACTTTTCAAACCATCAGGCCATTAAATAATTTTAGTGACTTAATGCGTCGAAAGGAATTTTCCCGACAAATCGTTGTTTGAATGGGGGGAAATTTTGAAAAACTAGCAAAATTGCTCGTTCTGCTCTTGAAACTAACCTTTTTTAAACATCCAACGTAACGCCACTGGCATGTGCTATGTGTATATTATGAAATCCTTATTTACCATAATAATTTTATAGGTTTGCTGTTCAAACTGGTAAATTTTGTGTCCTTAGGCTTTAGCTTATCGTTTTTCTGTGCACTGGAATTTGTTAATTTGTTTAAGTAATACTGCAATAGCAATTCTTCAGACACTCAAAAACTATTTTAAACTGCCGTTTTTTGCATAGCGAAGAAATTTAACCTAACTTTCATATCGCCTAGAAAGTTGTTTTAATGTTTCAATGCATATCCTTGATGCTTCGTAGCGTTTATTTAAGTATAAGTAGCAGATTCAATTCCATTATTTGTTTAAGTACTAATTTTCGTCAAGTCTTCATTTGAAGTATATACCTTCAGTACTCAGTACAGCTCTAATGGCGTCATTAAAACTCAGCTGAGTTTATAATATCCTTAGATGATAAATGGCATAGTAAGCGACTGTAGAGCTAAGACGGATGGTTGCTCTGAAAACCACTCTAGACATTTTTGTCGACTGTGTGATAAGAATGACTCGGATCATCTCTCCAGAAACTGTCCTCAAGCAAGAACGCTATATCATGGAACTACAGCTGATGCAGCGATAAATATCACTGAGAAGGGTCTGAGATGCAGTCCAATTGGCAGGTTAGGTCGAGGAATATACTTCGTTGATAATCGTGATGATGCTCTAACAATAGCTCGCAGCAGAAATCCTAAACATTGGGCTGTGTTACAGTGTAAAGTTAATTTAGGGCCTCCCATAGCGAGAAATCAATCTCCTGGCACAATAAAAAGGTTACATGGAACAGCTGGTATTCATCCTCCATGGGCAGGCATTACAGGCATTACAGCCGGCTTTATGGAATACTGCTTAACAAACGAAAAAAAGTGCAATGTGGTTGAAAAAATCTCTGAAGGCGGAGAATTCATCATCAGGAACAAAGTAGCTATTCCCAAATCCAAGCAGCTCCAAGTAGCTTCAAGACAACCTTTTTGCACCCATATACAGCGGTGCTTAGTAAACTATACTGTAAACTGTAGCTGTGGGAAAGCTGTGACTGGAATTTTCCGACAGATACAACGCTGCCTAAAGTGTTTGACTGTGAACTGTGGGAAAAGTTTTGTATGTTTATGCAAATGGAAAACTTCAAAATATTTTCCAGTTATTTTCATTTTGTTAAGCCTCATCCTTAATGCGATTTACTGCATCGTTCAGCATTCGCCTGATAAGCTTAAAAATGAAACGGTCAAGACTATTCCTAGAGATATCCAGAACAGCTTTATTTCGTTCTCTGTGTTCTTTGTTTTACACTCTATAGGCAACATCCTGACGTGTTTGTTTACAGACAAGTGGAAGGGTATGGAAACTTGCAGCGTGATATCATGTATACTCGGAAAATATGTACTGCTGGATATGCCGATGTACGTGTCACATGTATGTTTGATAAAATTAGAGATGAAGTTCATAGGAAATCAGGATTGGGATCCATACTTCTGGGATTTACTACTGCAGCTGGGATTCTTCATAGAAACGATTATAATTTTAATCCTGATCACCCAAGCAACTCGTAGATACGGGATGATTGCTTTAATGATAATGTTTTTGTTGTCATTTTACGCCCCCATGTGGATGGCAATGAGTAAACCTTTCAGTAAAGAAATTTTCTCTATGAATCCTTCTGATTTAGGAACATTCACCAAGGGAGGACGTTCCCATAACATTTTGATATTTCTATGTGTTACAGGGGTTGTGCACTTGTATGTAGATGCACTTGGGGTAGGTCTGCTTTGTTTTATTATAGGATTATTAGTTGCTTGCTGTTGCGGAAATTAATCAACCTTATACTTATCAGCATATAATTTACAGTTTCCTTATATTACACAAGAGATGTATTTTTAATGTGTATCAAAAAATGTCTTTTGTTATGTTAATTTGCAACTTGAAATATGACGAGGTTTAACAAAGTAACAAGAAATATGATGATGTTTAAAAATAAAAACATGACATGGCATACGACATGTTGGGGAATAAACTTCAGTAACTAAAATACAGCACCTTGGGGCACGTTTCTATGTAGATTTTTATGTTTAACAGGGGTTGGGAACTTGTATTGTTTTATGACATTTAGCATCCTTTTAGGGCTCGGTATTTTTGCATGCATCAGTTGTTGCTGTAACTGCGGAAATGGATAGGATAACTAGAAAGGTCTTATCAACACCGGTTTCGAATCCCCTATCCCACTCAAACGTCTTTTTCTGTAAAGCTCCTTCTGTAATGTGTCATTCCGTACAATAAACACGACTTAGTTATTGACTATTAGCATACTTTATAGGTTCATCTCAAGAGATTTATTTTTGATAAAGTTTATTTAAACAAAAACGTCTAGTTGATAGCCAAACAAATATGATGAGGTATGGGAGTAACATATGGCATGCGCAATAAATTCATAAATTGTATTACAATAAACTTAACATTTGGGTTAACTTTGGAGCAGATATTTATTCACATTTCATTAAATTCAAACTGTTTGATCAATCTCACTTACTCACATTCTTTTATTTTCCATGTTAATGATGTGGTATGATTCACTTTCTTTTGTAATTCCTATTTCTTGTTCCGTGTTTACACGTTATCACTAGTTGTTCATTTATAATTTACGTGTTTATTCATGTCGATTGTTTACTTTACTGTAGTGGTATATCATTGTTATCTGAAAGCAGACACTAAATGAATGATGCATATATATGTCAGGTATGCATATGTGTTCACATTAAAACATGGCAAACATTTTAATATGACGTAATAAATGAGATTAGTTGTTTGTATGGCATAAATCTACATTCCAATTGACATTTGTTATCTATTTCATTGAGGTGGTATGCATGTACAGTAAAACCACGCTCTGATTTACCGCGGGTAATTGAAATTCCGGTTAAATTTCTCTGCTGAGAAATCTGCAGTGAAGTCAGTTAAGGTTATCGGAGTGGAGTTTACAAACAAGATGATTCTTGAAGGGAAGATCAGAAGACATCTCAAAAACCATCCCTTTGCAGTAACTACTCTGTTAGAAAAGTAATTAAACGTTCATTGTCTTACCCTATTTTATATTATACTGAAATGAACATCGTTCTTATGATTTAAAAGCAATGATCTACATAATCAGCTCACATCCAAGTCTTTATAGTATCGTTTGGAATGATTAAATTATCATCTTAATTAATTGTTTCAATTGACTAAAAAGTATAGTATAATATTATTTCTAATAGTCTCAGAAGTCATTTCGCGAAAAGGCTCCGTTATTCGTCAACATTGTAAGTTAACAGTCTCGTGCCTTCAACCTCCTAGTAGGAGATCATCCTCTTGAATATTGTTCGCCTGAACAGCTCCTACTGGGAGTCTCTTCAAAACGCGCCAGACTTCAAAACAGGCTGCACGCGCCAGGCTGCAGGCTGCAGGTGCCAGGCTGCAGGCTGCACGCGCCAGGCTGCAGGCTGCACGTGCCAGGCTGCAGGCTGCACGGAGAGAACTCACAACATCTCCACGTAGTGAAGAGCTCCTGGATATGATGATGAGAGGGTGAGAAGAGCACTGAGCAGAGGCAGAGTAGAGCTGACTATACCTTGTAGGAAACACTCGTCCACAGAACCTTCTCCAACCTCACTAAACACTTCCTTGTAGTAGATATAGTGAGAGCAGCAATACCAGAGTTGCAGATAACGAACACCAGAGATAAGAGAAAGACGGTGACGTTCACGTGATTCCAGTCAGTGATGTACACGTGGTCACCTGCTGTATCATGTTCTGTGTCAGATGTTGAGCAGCTTGCACGTGGGCAGCTTGCACGTGGGCAGCAGATGAGCCGCGCACGTGGAGACTGGGTGTGATATCGCCGATATTCTACCACTATTAGCTGTGTTATGAGGCACATCACCACCATTACAACTGGTATGAGGAATATGAGTGACACTAGAGTAGCCGTGTGCTGAGCTGTACTCCAAAAGGAAGTTTGACAATCCATAATCTACCCAGGTCATACACCAAGTTGTGGCCGACGTAAGCCATGACCATGTTGAACCAAATAGTGAACCAAGGGCGGTTAAAAGTGTTGCTAGTGGCTGCATCGTAATATAAATCCATGAAACAGAGAAGAAGAAGAACCATCACATGAAAAAACACTGCCAATTTAAGAATACGTTTATTTAAACGATAGAAAGGATTGCAGATGTTTATAGTTCTAATAACGGCCATCACAACGTTAAAGAAGATGGAGCAAGCATAACCCAGCAGTCCAAACAGTGCATGGAACATAGCTATTCCTGTAGCAATCCAGTTTGAGATATGAGACGTCCCATACAGGCAGAGGACGCTGATAGCTATAACAGACTGTCCCAGAGCAGTGCACAGATCAGAGAGGGATATCAGAAGAAACAAGAGGGCCAGGGATGTTAGATTGTTGGTTTGACGGTAGTAACGGGTGATGAATAAAAAATGAGACTACATGTTTTTTAGCCCTCAGCTTCCACCTGAACAAAATTTTGATATTTTACTACAACCACCAGTTACTCTGGACGATACTCAAACAGTTTCCGCCCCGATTTGATCAAATTGGTTGATCTTTGTCCCCGATATTGATAATGGTCTCGAACTAGTGGAGGGGTCCTATGAACATTTTACAGTAAAGCACTGATCACAGAAGTCGCCTCACAGGTAGTTAAAGCTTCCATACCAAACAAGAATTGCGCCGGTTAGCGGACGCTAGATTTCCATCAACCGTAGTGATTGCTATGTCTTTTAAAATTTAAAATTAAAATTAACGATAGTTTCATGTTGGTCAAAATATTAAATAATGGTTCTTTATTCACCATTCTTGGGGCGCTACGGAACACAAAATGGAGGGGTTGCCATTGTCAATTAGTCAAATTTAAAAAGTCAAATGACCGGACACCGTAGCGCCTGCGCCTGTGTGGTGATATGCAGTTAAAAGTCGTGAAATCCGTAGTAGGTAATGCAACTCATAATAACATTTATGGTCCATTTCGTAAAACAAATCAAGCACTCACAACAAAACGAGATGTTAGTACGTTGTTCCGCATCATGATCAATGATCAAGTAAAAAAAAAAGCGTGAGCTACTTAACACATCCGGGAAATCGCTTGTTATCTAAATCAATTGGCGCCGCGCAATCGAAAGTGTAATTCGATCAATCGTCAAATCGTGTAAACGTATGCGGAGGGTAACCATGGCGACTACACCTACTGCTCTGCGCGCAGAGAATATGCATTAAAATAACGTATGCGGAGGGTTATGCATGTTTTCCTTTGTGACATGACTCACGAAAAAGCTACCTACCCACCATACCCATTCTCGAATCCTTCCACTTCTATACATCTATTGCCTTTTTAAAGAAAAAGACAGTCGATGTAAAAAATGTTTAGCAGAGAGTATGCCTAAACTTCCTATCTATCACATCCTAAAGCGATTTTAGCAGCAGAGGTCGGTAGCCAGAGCTACAGAGACAAAAAGGCCATCCTGTATTCTGGCACTTACGAAAATGACCCAGTAGGAACTGCTGGTGAGCCACATAACCGGCACCCTACCGAGATCCCTGGTGATCCGTTTTGACTGTACTCTCGGTTATATTTCCAGGGCAGTCACATGACTAAAGGTTTGGGGGGGTGTAACCCAAAAAAACCCAAAAAAACCCAATCCCAGTATGACCTTTTTCAGGGTAGGAGTTGGGTTTTTTGGGTTTTTTACAAATTTTTCCTTTGAGGGAAATAAAATCATGTAGGCACCTAGCAAAACAATTATCAGTACAACATCACTGTTGTGGTTCATCACTACAACATCACAATAGATATAATCGCTTAAATATCACCCAAAAGCAGTATTTTATTCACTGATGTGCTCAGAAGAAGTTGGCCATCCAGATATGATATCAGCCATATGTAATGCTCACTTCGATGGCCATGGCAAATCGAGTTAGTAGGGACGCAACTCACTGATGACCCCAAGGCCAACCCTGACCGCAACCGGTACGAGAGGAATAAAGCCTTTCTTCTCACCTTCACGATCTCTGTTTCCGTTTTCCTGATCATCCGCTTAACGAGAAACCATGCTCTATCTCCGACTGAAAGAATCTTGCAGTTACCATCAGCTGCATGATCACATGTGATATTAAGTGATATCTTCGCTTGTTTATGGCCCTGGAGTCGCTAAAATCTTGACTGGGATGGCATTCGATCTCGCCCTCCATTGAGGCAAACCTCAACAGCCGTATCATGATGCAGAGCATCACCATACACAGTTACTATTTTCGCCCATTCCTCTGATGAGTCAATATCCTCCACTTCCTCTTCTTCATCATCTGTTTCCGCTTCGTCACTCTCTGCTCCGTCAGAAGATGATTGGAAATCAGAAGATGATTGGAACTCCTTCAAAGTTACCGTGTTCTTGAAGGAGTTCTCTACCCCTTGAGACTCCCTTCTTCATAGCTTGTAACAATCTTGGGATTGAAGTATCTTTACCTCTAAATAGTTTCTCTGCTTTCGGATGCGGTATAACAAGCTTGTTGCGAGAGTGGGCAACTGTTACAGGGATCAAACTTTTGCCGAGTACATCAAGCTCGACGGAACGGTTTGATTTGCCCATGCCAACCAACATATCCTTAGAACACAGATTAGTTCTAATGCCTGCATGGAGGCCTATGCGCAGGAAAGCATAAAGTTTGCTGGCAGGCATCGGATGTAAACAGCCAGGGCATAAAGTGTTGATAACTGTTGTCAGCTGTTACACTGAGAATGTACAGCATCAGACCCTCGACTGTAATAATCGCATCATCAGCATTTTTACAAGTAGGCAGGTGGTCTTTCAATGGTTGTGTGAAGCTAAGGTGGCCCAAGGCGTCACCGCTGGATAGAAGCTGGGTGGAAGCCCTGGTCTGATGTGAGGCTCAGGGGGTCCAGGCTAAAGGCAGGACGGTCGACGGTCGACATTGAACCCCGGAAGTTCAATAATTTGATCTATTTTTTTTTTTTTTTTTTTTTTTTTTTTTTTTTGACTACTGTGGATTGCACAGTAGTTAAAGAGGTGTTGGCTGTTACCCTGTTCAACCTAGTCTACTATGACCCAGCTAGACTGGACCACACTCTGGTAGTCAGGATACAGCTCCCTATGCCCGGGGTACCGGGTAACGAGGTAGTCAGGGGAAGGGTTAGTCCCCGCTAAAGTGTAGCTCTGTTCTCACTCTAACCTCCTTATGCTTTGGGATAAAATCGGAAATTCCCACACTGGAGCAGGTGACGATTGGGTAAGGATTACAACTGATGCTGTTGGGTAGAAAAAGGAAGTGTCACATTTGTCTTGTATAGCATATGTTCGTGCAATTACATGCTCAAGATACCCAAGATATTATGGTGAGAGTTAAAGATGGCTATTGTTCAAGCGGATGCCCTTAACCTTTTAGTGGCGCAAGAGTTAAGAACACAATCCACTCCCAATGTGCAGGGGACTGCACAGGATTGTGAGCCAACTGAAAAGTCAAGATGAAGTATATCAACAGCTTAAGGGTTAAAGCCCCTTATTTTTCTAGTGGAAGTGGTTGCCGGGGTAATTACGCTGCTATTACAGAAGCTGATGACTCGGTCTCCACAACACGACAACCTATTTCTACAGAAATTCAAACAAGAAAACATCAAAAAAATATGAACATCAATTGTATTGTATCATTTAAAAGGAGTGCTAAGGTTAGCACATTTAACATAAGAACAGCCAGAGAACAGCACAAACGCATCGAACTTACAGAACTATTTTCTCGAAGCAAGCTGCACATCCTTGGCCTGCAAGAACATCATGTAGTGCATTCTGAGCCTACCAGGATAGAAAAGATGAACAAAGGGATTCATCTAGTGACCTCATCTGTGTGGAGAAACGCAGCTGGCGCTTCTAATCGGAGAGTAGGAATCATCTTGACGAGGACAGCATATACATTTGAGGCTATTTAAGTCTTATAAAATCTTACAGTGCAAGGATCCTCACCATGTCTTTCAATGGAAAGCGCAGGCTCACTGTCATCACATGCTACAGTCTGACGAGGAGGCAGAAAATCTCTTTTGTCTAAAACCAAGCATCTTACTGTTAATTTAGTAGAAGAGGAGCCACACACACAATAATTTCTAAGGACGGACATGCCTTAAAAGAAGTTGAGGATTTTAGTACAACGGAGCACGACTTTAGGTTACGCAAGGCCAAGGCATGGGCTGCCTACCACAAAATGTAGGCTATATGGAGGTCCAATTTGCGCCGAGATTTAAAGATGGACGTCTGTTCAAGCTACGGTCGAATCAATCTTCCTGTATGGAACGAAAACGTGGACAATAACAGAATCTTTGAAGAAAAGAATAGACGGATGTTACAGTAGAATGCTTCGGATGGCCCTAAACGTGGACTGGAGAGGACATCGCACCAACAAGGAGGTCTTTGGATCACTCCCAAGAGTTATTTCGAAGATACAGGCCAGAAGAATGAGGTTGGCTGGGCACATCCAGCGACATGATGACCTGGCAGCACACCAACTTCTCCTTTGGGAACCTAGGGCGGGGCAGACCACCGCTCACCTTCGTCGATAACCTAATAAGTGACACTGGACTCAAGAACACTGGGGAGATTAAGGAGCTTATGGCGGACAGAAAGCTTTGGAGACACATCATCGAGACTCGGACTCTGAAGCCGCCTTAAGTCAAGTAATTTAAGTCATGTGCTTTGACTTGCCCTTGACCTTCGTCATAGCCTCCTTCCATGACAGGAGAACACATTTGCCACATTTGGCACATTTCCACTTTGTGCATTCAAAAGTCTCCAGAACCAGCAGTCCGCGTTATTTCAACATTTGGCAGCGATCAAGAGTTAGTAGAATCGGTAAAAAGATTGGAACCAGAACTCAGTAGAACCAGGAGCTTCTCAGGATTATCTGGTTCCCATACAAGTGGAAACACCCCAGGCTCCCCAATATCATCTAGAGCCGGTACATCACGCCCTATCTTCAAATTCGTCAGACGTACTGGAACATCATTTAGAAGGAAGTTAGTCAAAGCAAAACAGTTTGCGGATGACTTAACCCAACCTCACACAAGACCATGTGGGGGCAGACACTGCGGTACCTGTAACATCATATCTCCACATCCATCAATAACAGTCAATGGACAGCGAGCCAAAGCAGTGTCTGGTACATGTGTCAGCTACAATGTTGTATACATCTTCAGTTGCCAAATTTGTAATATGTGTTATGTAGGAAGAACGGTGCAGCCCCTAAGGGCACGAGTAAACGAACATCGCGCCCATTACTACAAACTCATTTCGGACAATACGTTTGTCCCTGAAGAAAACGACGACGGATTCAGCTTGGGTAAACACCTTGTAGAAGTTCATAACATGAAACAACGTGACAATTTCAACCAGGCTTATAAAGTGTCAATTCTCAGTAATAGTAGTCCAAGAACTCTAGAAGTAGATGAACACCGTTATATTCAGAAACTAAGAACTATACGTCCATTGGGGCTCAATGCCGTGGACCCGTTTGGGATTCCATTATTGGATTTATCTTAAAGGTTTTCCATTGCATTGGGGCACAAAAGTTATGTTTTTAAAAATATTCATAGGTATCGTTTTTAGTTGTGTCATTTCATTTCCAATGTTACACTTTGTAGGAACTGATATTAACCGAGTTTCTGATTCAGGATGTTACTGAAGATAGTAATGAAAATGTTTTAACACCTCAGTACTGTGTTTTACTACAGCTCAACCTGCTCAGTCTGACTATTTGGGAATTTAAACTCTTGATATTTGTGCATTCATATGGATTATGGACACGTTTTTTTAAAGTGTGGTGAAAATGACTTTGAGTGCCATGACACTTTTGACAGTGTAAGTAAAATGACTAGTAACTAGAAAGTGTAGCACAGATATGCCTTCAATCTTAACTGCCCCTGTAAGGAAAATCCATTACTTAGTTAATATGTACCCAAAATGATACCTTTCACGGACAATCTTGCACTTGCACTGAACAACAGGTCCAGGACTGATATAATATATTTTGATTTTGCGAAAGCTTTTGATAGCGTTTCGCATGACCTCATTTTAAGTAAATTAAAGAATATTTTTAAAGTCGATGGACTAATGCTTAAATTTATCAAGTCCTATCTTGAGGGGCGACAACAACAAGTAGTGATAGGAGGCCAAACGTCTTCCTCTCTACCAGTTCGGTCTGGTGTCCCTCAAGGTTCTATTCTTGGCCCTCTATTGTTTGTAATATTTATAAATGACATGTTCTCCTGTGTCTCTGAAGGCACCAATATCGCCCTTTATGCAGATGACACTAAAATTTGGAGGGAGATTCTTGGTTACCCTGACCATCACATAATCCAAAATGACATCAATAGATTGTATGATTGGTCAGTGAGAAATCGAATGAAGTTCCATCCACAAAAGTGCAAAGCCCTTTCTGTGTCCCTGCAAAGAAACGTGCTGGATAACTTGCCATTCTATACCTTCTTCTATAAACTTTCTGGAAGTGATATTGACTTTGTGCCCTCTCAGTCAGATTTAGGAGTCGCAATAAACTCCAGGTTAAATTGGGGTGCACAATGTAAAGCGCTTGTTTCCAAAGCTAACTCCAGACTTGGACTACTTAAGAGAACATGTCATTTCACTACTGATAAAAGGCAGAAAAGATCGTTCTATTTGGCGTTAATTAGGTCTATATTTGAACATTGTTCTGTCATATGGTCCCCTCAATCTGCAACTCATCTTCAACAGTTTGTTGCTATCCAAAAAAGGGCTATTAAATGGATCAATGGTGAACCCTACTCCAGTTATAATGACGATAAACTCGCTACAGAGCAAAAGAAGCTAAATATTCTCCCTGTCATGTAGAAGTTTATTTATAACGATCTTATGACCTTCTATAAAATAGTGAATAGCATAATCCCAGTTTCGCTTCCTACTTATATAGTCCTATGCCGTCCAGAGGGCACCCGATACACTAGGCACAATGCTCAAATAATTGATAGGTCGGATACTTCAACTTACATGAGTACCACTGTGCCCTGCTCGGATGCCTTCCGAAATAGCTTCTTTCATAGATCTATGCTGAAATGGAATAGTCTACCAGTATGTATCCGGCAGTCAGAGCGGATTTCTACTTTTAAGGCCAATCTGATCAAGTACCTCTGGGCTGCCGATACAGTCTGGCCAGACTAGCTCAAATGTGTTTTTGTTGGTTACAATTCTGCCGTCCAATTTCCTATCCGCTTGTCCTTTCTTTTTCTTCTATCAGTTGTGACGGAATTGTAATGAACAAAATCCATATATAATTATTTATGATATGTTTGATTTTTTGTTATTGTATGTCATTCAAATTTGGTAGACGGCCCCAACGTTAATGTGGCTCTTGCTATGTGTTGGTTCAGCCGAATTAATTATTATGTAATCAAGTTTATTTTTCTCTTTTAGTTAGTTGTCATCCGGCCAAACATTAAGCAACTTATATTGCAGTTCCATTTATCAATTAGTATATCAAAATATGTCATTGTAATTTTGCATGGCTGAAATGTAACGCTTGATTTATATATATAATAATTAATTGAATTTTCAAATTTAAAAAAAAATGTCATAATATAGTACCAAGGCAGTGCCAGTTTTCAGCATTTTGGACCATAATGTTGTAAACGCCCATAAAAAACTGAATTTTGCAACTTTTCTGTTCAAAATTCACATTATGTCTCAGAATTATCCAAAGAATATTTGGATTTTGGTAGGAATACTTGAACTGTGCTCAAAATAAGCAAAAAGTCATTTGTTTTGGAAAAATTTCTAGTTGGTTGAAGGGGTTGTACAAGGCCCATACTTTTGATCAGCTTGTGAATGAATTGTAACAACTTTCAATAAACGTTGGTCTGTAATAATGTAACCTAGGAAAAACTTATTGTGTGCCTGTATTCAGTAAAAATTCACTCACAAAATTACAATTGATTTTTTATACCCAGAAAACCTTACCGCCTGCTGGGCTTGCTAGAGGTGATAGATTTTCAATTGGAGGACTTCGCCGCTTCGACGCGCCGCGCGAACTAGCATTCTTGCTTCGCAGACTAGCATTCTTGCTTCGTCGACGATCGTTGCTCTGCTTCGCAAAGCAACGATCTCGACGGATTGACATCGTCAATCAAATTTTCAACAGCACGTTGGGCGTCGCGCGTCACGTCAAGTTTACCTCTCGCACGCTGCATTGAGCCTATACTAGTAGTCATGACAACGACATAATTTCGCAAAGTTTAAAAGCTGTGACCTTTTTTATAGCCCAAAATCAAACTTTTCGGTTTAATTCAGAATCTAAGTTGTCCCAAATTTGGCTCCTCAGGAGCTAACTTTAAATTTACGAGACGGAAATTTTGTTGAAAACCGGAAGGTTCTATCTATTTTACTTTTGGAGATATATCCCAGCCAGTAGGGTTTCCTGGGCCGAACCTAAGCGCGTTTAAAATAATTTGCGCTTTCATTTTAAAACGTTCACTTTGACAAGCCATAACTCTCCACCAATCAAGTCAAATTTCAATTTTAAAATATCAAAAGAAAGTAGAGAATTTTGCCAACAAGAAAGGGGCCTCTGGATGGGTAGGTAAAAACGCGATCTTCGCCCTCAAAATTGACTTTTAAAACTTCATACATATTCCGCCGAAATTATAAGTCTTATATCGCAAAACATCTCCTACCTCCCTGCAAATCCCCCCTTCCATCCCCCCTCCTTCTGCTTTCTTTTGCAGCTGAACTATGAACTCTCATGCAGCTCTCTTGCCTACCCAGAAAACCTTACCGCCTGCTGGGCTTGCTAGAGGTGATAGATTTTCAACAGCACGTTGGGCGTCGCGCGTCACGTCAAGTTTACCTCTCGCACGCTGCATTGAGCCTAGTAGTCATGACAACGACATAACTTCGCAAAGTTTAAAAGCTGTGACCTTTTTTATAGCCCAAAATCAAACTTTTCGGTTTAATTCAGAATCTAAGTTGTCCCAAATTTGGCTCCTCAGGAGCTAACTTTAAATTTACGAGACGGAAATTTTGTTGAAAACCGGAAGGTTCTATCTATTTTACTTTTGGAGATATATCCCAGCCGGTAGGGTTTCCTGGGTATTGCAGTAGCTAGACAGCAACAAATTATAACGTTTTTCAATCATACTTTCGAGATTAAGTCTGCTCAACAGCATTCTGTTCGAAAATCAAATTAAGAGTGTGTCAGTTTTCAGTAAAAAGTCATTTTAGGTCAAATTCATCACGATTAAAAATTCAAAAGAAATGACTCTTTGCTGAATATTGGCACTATACAATTGTTGTCTGACAGCATAGGCAGGTTCATCAAGATGATTCTTTACAAAATCTAACGATATTGTGTGTTTTAATTCAGCAAAAAGTCATTTTATAAATAATATTTGTAGCTTAAAATCTTCATAGAAATGACTTTTTGCTGATTATTGGCACGATAAAGTAAAACAAATTTTAGTAAAACAAATTTTATTTTATACCCACAATCAATTCATATTTAGTTCAAATATTTAAAGTCAAAATAACCATTTCACATAAGTGGTTATATTATAATAAAATAATTTGTGATAAATTAATAAATTAATTTACACTCAAAAATGAACAAAATATACACAATTTTTACCTAGTGTAACACTGGTTCAGCGCGCGGCTGATCGAAAAAGTTTGATTTGATTTACTAACTACAGTGTACAGCGTACATGAAAAAATTACTTACTGAATCTTTTAATACTAGACACATTTTAATTCAGATGTTGTTCAATGAGTTAGCCACAAAAATGTTCAAATTATGTAGGAGGGTAAAGGACACAATTGCTAGTAGTGCTTCTTTGTGCCCGTTGACTACAATGAACATTTTGCGGAGTTTCTCCAGACGGCTTTTATCAGAGTGCGTGTTATTTACTTGGTTATGCACAAGCCAGGCCAACATTTTGTTTTTGTGTCAGCCGTGCTACCAGGTTGCAGAGTATCATAAACACTAAACAATTATACACTATACAAATTTGCTAATACAATATCATGCAGAGTCCGATCTAGCTGCAAACGTCAGACACCACAGTTCAGCCGCCAAGTACCGTTTAAGTGAACACCGAAACACGAGGTTTAGGTGTCATTTTGTAAATCACTTTATGGATGGATAATTCAGTAATTGTTGAAGAAAATTACAGTCACTGCCACCTATAGCGTTATGTCATGGGTCTGATTAACGGCCAAGAATAAACGTACGTGCGCACTTAAGAAACCCGCGCAAATGTTGAGGTAGGGAGTAGCTGCGGCGCGCTTTTAACATATATTACGTATAGCGCCGTACGGAAACGGCAATATTTAAGTAATTAAGTATTTGTTTACATAAACTGTCATCCCTCAGTTCAGACATGTTAAGTAAAGAGTAGAGAGATATGGGTACCCTATATTTCACTATTTTAAAAAGTTCAGTTATAGTACGAAGTTTGTAAAGATTATGAACAGTAAGGAGTTTATGACTGTTAAATAATGGTTTGGTTGATTCCTTGGAATAGAATTCAGCTCCTAGTTTTTGACAACATAAGGGTCTAACAAGTTAATTATGAACTACCGATTTAGAGCGGACACACTTTGCACATGGTTTAATACGTGGATTAACAGAGTTATTAACATTAGACTCATATTTACCCAGTATTTTACATTGAATAGGTCTAGAACGAGCACATGTTTTGAATTTGTTTTGGTATGAGTTTGCATCTCCAAAAATTATTCTAATACATCTCTTCTGTGTTAAGAATACAGGGTTGATAACTTGGTTAGAGACACCACCCCATACTGAGATGGCGAACGTAAGGTGTGATTCAAATAGTGTGTGGTATATCTGCTTGTGCAGTTTTATAGGTAGACAGTTTTTTATGCGGTAAATACGTCCACAAGCACTTCTTAGTTTCTTATTTAGTGATTCGATGTGAGGTTTCCAGTTCAGTTTATCATCAATCAGCACACCTAGAAACTTAGTTGTTTTAACACGTATTATTATGGAGCCGTCTATGGAGAGATTTAAATCATCGGGTGTACTGCATGTAGACGATTCATTTACACGTTTGTTTGGGGAGAAATACATATAACAGCTCTTCTTAGCGTTAATATGTAGTAGATTACATTTCATGTATCTAGAAATAGACGAAAGAATATCGTTAGCTACATTATAAACGTCTTTTTTCGAGTCTGCAGAAACGAATAGGTTAGTGTCGTCAGCAAATAAGATAAACTTGCCTTTATTAGATACGTTGCATAGGTCATTTATATACAGGAGGAATAGTAAGGGACCAAGAACAGAGCCTTGGGGAACTCCCCACTCAACAGGAAGTTTATCGGAGTTTTCATTTAAGACGTGAACATATTGGCTCCGGTTTGACAGGTAACTTTTTATCAAATTCAGTGCGTTGCCCCTAATTCCGTAATTATTTAATTTGAATAAAAGCTTCTCGTGAGATATCGTGTCGAAAGCCTTACTTAAATCAATGAAAATGCCAAGAACGTGTTTCCTGTCTTTTAAGTGTGATTCGATATGGCTAACAGATAAGTTCAGTGCGTGGCTTGTTGAGTGACCCTTTCTAAATCCAAATTGGTTCTCATAAATGATTCTTTTAGCAATTAGGAAGCTGTACATACGTTTATAAATAAGTTTCTCTAAAATTTTTCCAAATACTGGTAAGGTTGATATTGGCCTATAGTTTTCAAATAGTTCCTGATTATCTTTTTTATAGATGGGACTTATCTTTCCTAATTTAAGTTCATCTGGGAATATCCCCTGTTGCATGCAATGGTTAAAGTGCTTGGCTAAAAAGGGAGATATTATTCTAGCAGACTTTTTTATAACGTGAATTGGAATGTCACTAGATTTACCATTTGTGAACTCATTAATAATATCTATAATTTCATACTGTGTACAATCACTTAGATATATACTTGACTCACAGGTTTTAGGTAAGAAGTTTGAGAATGAGGGAATTGCATCCAGGGTTATATAATCTTCAGAATAATTTTCATTTAGTTTGGATGCAATCGACTGAAAATATTTATTGAATTCATTAGCAATCATCCTACGATTTATTATTTTTTGATCGTTAAGGATAAAACATGGCTTTATTTCACGCCTGGATTTTCCACGAATAGTGTTTATGATTTCCCACGTTTTCTTACTATCACCAGAGCAGTCAGTTAATTTACCTGCATAATGATTCTTCTTGACACGGTCAATAAGTACCTTGAGATGCTTCCTGTAATCCTTATATTCAAGGTACCTTTTTGCTATATTCATACAAGTGAGGCAATTACACTCCTCGCGTTTAATATTATTATTATTAGTTAGCAATAAACATTTTTTCTTCTGAGACTTTTCCCACAAATCATAGAGCGAGTCTTTCGTTCGAATTGAGGTAACAATACCACTAGTAATCCATTATTAGAATTAGAATTAGAATTAGAATCAAATTTACACAGCAATACAATAGGAATAAAAAATAATTTAAGAAGCTTCAATCTGCTGTGCAGGACATCCAAGTCAGTCGAAAACTGTTAGCAGAACACCCTTCTAGGGACATAAGGATATAGTATGTAAAACATAATGAGTAATAACTTAATGAGTGATAAAATAAGATATGATTTAACAGTGAACTGTGGGCATGAAGGTAACAATTAAGATTACATAGATGCCCACTTTGGGATTACGTTAGTCATGTTATTTACAGTTATATACAGAGAAGTATAGAACAATAATAGATTGGCAATGATAACAAATGGGAACGAATAAAGGAGATGTTTAAAGTTCTATACTTCTGTAAATAGGTCATATATAACGCAGGGGGCCTTTCCACCCGACAAAAACTCCAGCACCATAAAATTTGTTTCAGTTGTCACATAGCTAGAGTGTAGAAATAGTCGAAACTATTGTTTATTTCATAGGATGAGACTCCTTGAATTACATCTGACATAAATTTAGATTTCATACATTGTGAGAATTTTACACTACATTCTATAGTCCTTATGTTCTCTGGAATTGTATTCCAACATTTTGCACCTAAATATGTAAAGGTTTTGTGTGTTCTGGATTTGTGAATATAAAGGTTGCACCTCTCAGCATCACGTGATCCTCCGGATACATAAGAAAATTTATCTGTGAATGATGATGGTGCAGCCTCATTAAGAATTTTATACATATACGTTGATAGATGGAGTTGTCTTCTTAAGTGTAAGGGTAACCACTTCATATTTCGATATACATTTACTGATGGTTCCTGCCAATGAACATCCAGAGCAATTTTTGCTACTTTCTTGTATAATATATCAAGAGAATTAAGTTTGGTTTTGGCAGCCCTACACCATATTATATCCAGGTAGTCAAATTGGGGGAGCATAAGAGCATTTACAAACATTTTTCTATATTTCAGTGGAAGAAGATTTTTCGACCTGTATAATGCCCCTATTCTTTTAGCAATTTTTGATTTCACATAATCAATATGGTCTTGAAAGTTCAATAAATTGTCTATCATGAGACCTAAATATTTTTGAGATTTAGTTTCTTCTATAAATAGGCATTCTTTTTCCAAATCCAGAGGGATTGACAACGTGTCCAGATTAAGTGATCTATCAAATACAATGAATGAAGATTTTGCAGCATTTAGTCTCAGCTTGTTGATTCTAAGCCATTCATACACAATTTTCATATCCTTAATTACATTCTCATATATGCCTCGGGAAACGTTATCAAAATATAGTGCACTGTCATCTGCAAATAAGTAAACAGTAGATTGTGTGCAATTTCTACTGAGATCATTTATGAATAAACTAAATAGAATTGGTCCTAATATGCTACCCTGTGGCACACCTGTTTTAACAGGGAGTGATGTGCTTACATTACCACGTATTTTGGTGTGCTGCTTTCTGTCCCCAAGGTAGCTTTTGAACCACTTTATGACAAAGCCATCAACTCCATAATACTTAAGTTTTTTTAATAAAATATTATGGCTTACTGTGTCAAAGGCCTTTTTAATATCTAAGAATACAATTGCAGGTTTCTTCTGTGATTCCTTTGACGTAAATATTTTATCAAATAGATTAAGCATTAGAAAAGTGGTGGAATGATCTTTTCTAAATCCATACTGATGATTGGTAAGCAGTTTATTTGTTTCAACATACTCTGTAAGCTGTTGGTTAACAAAATATTCTATGCATTTTCCAAGTAGGGGGAGTATGGATATTGGCCGGTAGTTATTCGGATCATTAGGGTCACCAGTTTTAAGAATTGGAGTGACTGATGCAATTTTACATGCCAACGGCATTGTTCCACTTTTCATACTAAGGTTTATAATATGAGCTACTGGATCGATGATTTGGGGAATAATATACTTATATACTTTAATGGGCATGATATCGTTAATCGATTTATCTGATGGTATACTGAGTATATATTCTTTTACTTGTTCAACAGTCACCTCTTCGAATACAGAGAGTTTACACTCTGTTGGAGGCGGCATATATTCTAGGAAGTCGTCTGAATCCTTTTCCTTAATCGATTCTTGTATTATTGTACCAACTGTGGCAAAATGCAGGTTAACTCCGTTAACATTTAAGTTGCTTGGGGAAGAGCTACTTATTTTTCCAGGTAAGTTTGAAGCATGTTTGATAGTTTTCCAAATACCTTTCAAATCGTTTTTTGCACTTTTCACAGTAAGGTCCTGAACAATATTTGTACGTCTGTTTTCTTTGGATAATTTTGTCACATAGTTTCTTTGGGGACGATAGTTATCCCACGAAGTAGAGCATTTCTTATGTAGTTCACTTTTTCTGCATTTACATATTCCATTAATACAATTACACTTGAATTTGTTTAATTGTCCTAAACACTTTTTATACTTTCTGAAAAGCATCTTCTTCTTCCGTATTTCTGCCAACAGTTCTTTAGAGGGATTACAAAGAAAGTTACTATTACATTTTATCTGTTTAGGTGGACAGTAATTGTCATACGATTCCTGGATGTGATGATTAAGTCCATCTAGGGCATGGTCTACATTAGTACAGCTTAGAATATTACTGTAGTTACTGCAGGATCCCAGAAAATAGCTTAAGGCTTTTAGATTGTTTAAGGAGTGGTCTCTGATAAGGACCTTCTGGAATTTACTAGCTTTACTTACTTTAAAGTCGAGAACACATTTGAGAGCTTGGTGATCTCCTATTCTATCATCAAGTACTTTACACTCTATGAAATTAGAGTAACAGTTAGTCATGACAACATCTATTGTGCTCTGCGTTATCCTACCATCTAAGTTTGCAACTCTAGTAATTCCTGTAACAGTCTGTATCATTCCAAAGAGCTTCATTGTTATATCTAACTTTTTATAATCTAGATCAGATAAAGAGTTTTGGTTAACATTAACATCGCCAATCCATATTACTTTCTTACCTTGAAGTTTCATCATACATTCAGTCATATAATCAAGGAAAGTATCTAGATGACAAAAGTTTTGTGATCTGTAGAAGCAGCAAATGTAAAGATTGGCGTCCTTGAGTTGTATCCATATAGCTTCGATTTTAGAAAAATCAGAGTAGGTTATATCTAAATTGAGTAATTTGTGGTTAACATTTTGGTTGATCAATATACCACACCCTCCTCTTCCTCTATCGTTAGGTCTATCACACCTTATAAAATCAAAGTTTAAGGGGAAGTTAAGTGTACTAGTGTCTATATCAGATTTAAGGTTTGTCTCATTAATTCCAATTATGTCAAGCTTTTCGCGAAATATTAGCTCCTGTAGTTCGAGAGTTTTTGCCAGATTAGTCAGGCCACCCTGTATATTACATGGGTTGTTCAAAGCGTTACGTTTAGATAATTTCGGTTTGTCAAGTTTGAATGCCTCGTCTAGGTGCTTCTGAAAAGTAGTGCAGAAACTACTGAAGTTTTCAGGAGGATTGGTATGTAGTTCATTATCAATTGATGTGAGAAAGGCGTCTACATTTGAGGTGCTATAGTCGTAATATTGTGCGTGTTTAAGTTTAGGTTCATCAGCTACAAAATTAAGACAACTATTGATTTGAAAGATGGCATGGTGGTGAGAAACATTGAGTTGCAACGTTCCTGTAAACAACGTGCTTTCGATTTCATTAGTGAAAATATTATCAATACAGGATGGTTTACATCCAGGCTTTTCGTGTGTTTGGATAGATATCGTTGGTGAGTACCCTAATCCGAGCATTATGTTTTCTAATTCTTGTGTGCATCTTCTATTGCCGTTATGGAGGTTAATATTAAAATCACCCATTACATGTACATTTAACTTTGGGAGTTTACCCATAATTACTTGTAGCTCAGCGAGAAACTCGTCAATGTCTCCACTAGGGGGTCTATAGATTACTCCTACGTTTATAGTTTTAGATTCTTGATGAATAGTCACAAAGAGGCTTTCTAAATTACTGGTGACGTTTGATACATCTACATTAACGACTGCATTAAAAGCATTGTGAACATAAACTGCAACGCCCGTTCCTTTCGATTTGTTATGCATTGTAGTCTGGTAGAAACTATTGAATCCATTAATAGGGTAAACGGAACTCTCTTCTGGGCTAATATTGGTTTCGGCAAGGCCTATGATAGGGAAATTGTGTTTGAGGCACTCTAATTCAGATATGAGATGGTCGAAGTTGCTTTTATTGCCGTCGATATTCAGGAAGAAAGAGCCACCATTTTTATGAAGATCGGCACTAAGTTCGTTATTAAATTTGTTGGTGGAGTAAGGCTTACAATATTCTAGAACTTGTGACATTTACAGAATCAAGGGGTCGCTGTTATTGTTATCCGACTTACTAATCATATCTTTAAACGGCGCGGGTTGTACTGTTTAAGGATTAGCGCTTTGCACTGACTACAAAAGTAATTTGAGTTGATCACGGTTGCTTCAGAGTTTTTGAAACATTTTTCATGTATAATGCAATTACATTTAAAACATTCAACAAATTTTTGACCTAAACATAAGCTATTAAGGCAGTGACTGCATTTTTCCTTATTTGAGAAAGTTACCATACCTGGTAACTGTACCCGCCTCCTCCTCTGGCAACTGAACTGAAGGGTCTCCCGTCAACTCTGCTAGTCGGTCCTCTTCGTTTATCAACTCCTCGGTGGAGCCTGGAAAATATGGTTTGTTTAATTAGGCCAGCAAGGACCCTAGCACCTAGTTCGTTAAGGTGAAGCGTGTCAGGCCTGTTTTGTCGATCAACTGTCTTGGACAATTGATGGACCAACATGCCATAATGATCAGCAAAGCCATTAAAACCTTGCACACTCTGAACACCAGAACTCATAGATGCAAGACCGTTCGTCAGCAGTTCATTAAACAAGTTTACTTTTCTATTCAAATCAGCAATTTTAGTAGGAAGCAGCGGGCAAACAGAAACAAAACATATAGGGTTCAGCAGCTTAATTTCTTTTATTTTTGTTAACAGCGAACTACATACACTTCTGACGTTACTTTGAGGTTGCTTTATATCATTTATCCCGCACATGATAACAACATTGCTGTAGGATTGACAGCTGTAAGGGTCAATGTTGTTGATTATAATAGGCGCCCATTCTTTAAGGCCAGGCATGAGTTCACCAAATGTATTACGTTTATTAGTCCCAAACTTGAGCATTCCTGTATTTGAATCTCCTATCAAGATTGTAGAGTTTTTGTTCTTCCAGTTAACTGATCTGAACGTGAGGCTATATCTGATATCCTGGGTGACGTTACCTTCTGGAATTGAATGAGTGAAAAAGTCTTGTGATTTTCTTGTCATATGATAGAGTGATCGGTGGGTGGATGTTAGGTCAGACTTGACACCAGACTTTTTGTCAAGGAACTGGATGGAGCATTCTTGGCCGAGGGACAGTGTGAAAATGGATGATTCGACATCTATAGTGGGCTCGTCGTCGGATTGGCTGGGAAGTGAACTATTAGGGCCTTCGTACCTATTTATGCGACATGAGTTGATGACAGGAGGTGAAGGATGCCTCTCAGGATGTGACTTGAAGGTGGGGTGCTGTTCGTAGAATAATTCCTTTTGTAGGACATTGATTTTCTCCAGTATCGGCTGAAGCACCAGGGGGATTGGGGTTGCATCGGCACCAGATTTGGAACCTGTATACGTGTAAGGAGCTCCGAATGCAACAGTTGAGCGGCCTGATTCAGACACAAATGACGATGACTCTAGTGATGTGGTGATATTTGAGGCTGTATCTTCATTGATAAATTCTAGTTTGAGGTCGGTGAAGCTTTTCTGATTGTGCTCTATGGTAGTTGTGGGTTCAGGGACAACTGTGGGTGGGTGGGTGAGTGGGTGGGTGGGTGGTGTGACACGACTAGGATGGACCCAGGGCTGAGAGCTTGATGGTGCTTGGGTGATTTGAGGGCTGCTTGAGGAGGCAGTTGATTTCTTAAGGTCATCCATACTAGACTGAAGCTCAGTGATCTGATTTTTCATAGTTTTAAGTTTCTCATCAACCTGACCTTCTTGGAGGGTCCGATGTTGAATATGTAGCTCAATGTCTCCTAGCTTGAGTATTCTCTCAGAAATGGTCTTGGTAGTAGCTCCGAGATCGTTTGTGTTGGATATCAGCGAAGTTAGTTTCTCCTCCATTTTCATGACAGTTTCTTCAAGATCAGTGTTTTTATTCCTCAGATTAGACATATTGAGAAGTAAAGTCTCGATCTGTTGGTTGTTACGGATGGTCACGCCAGGGGCACTGAAACAAAGCGGACAGAGCCAATCCTCTATCTGTGTAACAAACTGTTCGGAAATACCTTTTAGATTACAACAATTGCTGTGCCAGGTTTGAGGGCAAGAGGTACAATCAATAATCCATGAGGTTTTATCACTAGTTCCAGACCATAAACACTTTGAAAAGGAGCATACAAAACCCATTTTTAATAGATTACAAATTCTTACAGCTCAAAACTTGTACAAATATCACTGTATTTTAGAATTCTCTAAGATTATCAAGTACCACTGCCCATACTCCCTTTATGAGGCTATCAACATTTCAAACCGTGCAACGAGTCTAATGGTTATTCTCCTAAATAAATCAAATACCTTTTTGTTTAATGCAGCCAAGCTTTGGAACGCTGTTCATAAAAAAATTTTAACTTCAAGCAATTGCTTAGAAACGTCCATTAGCTTGATAAAACTGAGAACCAAAGCACTATTAATACAAGCACAGGCAGCTGACTTAAAAGATACTTGGACTCCAAACAATTTTAAATTGCAGTAATCAAATCTAATTGCAGCGGCACACACTTACTATTACTATCATGATTGTACTATAGACAGAAAATCTTTCAAATCGATTTTGGGCGCTTTTTAAACATTTGTTGTAATGTTTTTAGATAAGTTAAATATCTAAATCTATAAAATTTTTTATCGGAATGAATTAATTGATATTTAATAATTTATTCGGTAGGTTTATCTGGTATTGATATTGATTATATTGATATTGTTATTATTGAACAAAGCTAACTCTAGACATAGTTAATACTACTTCTTTTAAGAAAGGGACTTGGAGTATAAACGACCAAGTTTGCATAAATTTCTACCCAACCAAGAACTCAGGAGGCAAAGGTGGGTGCGTAAACTTTTGGTCTGCACTCTCCGATCCTGTATCACCCTGGATTCTTCTCGACGTATCTTTGTAAAAGTTATATACCTTTTAGTCAATCTCTTGCTACTCCAAGTCCCCTAAGATATCTGATCTAAAGTTCGTGCTAGTTATATATATATGAAATATATTTTTGTCTGCTTTAATTGGTACTAAATAAAATTGTTGTTTTCTCCCGACTCACCGGGTAGTTGATACACCTTTCACAAGCAAGAGCCACTTTGGTCTACTTGCTGTGAGGTGTCTCAGCTACATGGGTTGGGGGTCCCCCCTTTTTTTTTAAATAAATCAAATCAAATCAAAATATAATGACACAAACATCATCACACATCATCAAAAATATATCTACTAAAGTTTTAAAAATATCTTAAATCTATTGGCCTAAACAACCAAGATAAAATGAATCTAATTTACATACTTTCCACTACTATATAAGTTAATAAAGCGTTTCTTAGCAACATGAGGATGACACACAAGATATTCATTGTGCTTCTCTTTATTAGTAGCATAATTTAATCCCTCAATCTTTCCTAATACTTCGTCCGAAACATACCAAAAATGAATATCATTTACGGATCCGTTTAAAATAGTCTCTTTTTTGAAAGCCTCTAATCTTATTTTAAAACTTAACACAGTCCCACAATTCTTGACATCCGAGGGGAGTTTGTTCCAATATGGTCTCACCCTCTCCGGAAGAAAAGAACTGTGGACTTTCTTCATTTTACTGCTACTTTTACTGCATCTACTGTTTGATACCACATTAAGACCAGATCTGCTCATACTGAACAAACCAGCTCCGTAATTGGCCAAACCACTTATCATTTTAAAAGATTCAATGAGGTCCCCACGTATTCGCCGCTCTGCCAGCGTTGTCAAATTGAGGATTTCCAGTCGACGACTGTATGGAAGAGTACCCACCTCGTCAATCAGACGGGTAAACCGCCTCTGGACGCTCTCCAGCTCCAAGATGATCCCCCAACTTCCATGAGCCGCAACTGGACTCCACAATTGAACACAATACTCTAAATGGGGTCTTATTAAAGCTTTGTAAATGGATATCATCACAGATTTTTCCCTGATAATCAGATTTCTAACAATCCAACATATCATTCTGTTGGCTTTAGATATTGAAGCCTTAATCTGTTCATTCCAAAGCAGAGAGTTATGGGTTATAACTCCCAAGTCTTTTTCCTGTACAGATTCTGCCAATGTAACTCCATTAAGAGAATAACTTGATCTTGGGTTATCGTTAACATCTAAATGCATTACTGAACACTTAGTAGGATTAAACTTTAAAAGCCATTTACTCTCCCACATCTCTAGTTCGTTCAGATCATTAGCTATAGTTTCATGCTCGGAGGCATTAGCTATAAGCTTAAGATCATCAGCAAATATTTTAACTTTACTTTTAATGTTATCTGGTAAATCATTAATAAATAACACAAATAGTAATGGTCCAAGGACTGATCCCTGGGGAACTCCTGACCATACAATCTTCCACTCTGAAGTTTCACCTTCTACACACACTCTCATAGTTCTATTTGAGATAAAATCTGTAATTACATCTAAAACTTTACCAGTTATCCCTAGACTCTCTAGCTTGTTAATCAAGCGATAATGGGGAACAGAATCGAAAGCTTTACTAAAATCAAAATAAAATAAGTCCACAGGAGCACCTTCATCTATTAAATTAAGTATAGTGTCGAAAGTCTCCAAAAGATTTGACAAACAAGATTCTCCTTTAACAAACCCATGTTGGTCCTTTGAAATACGGTCTTCT